>NW_004797387.1:1178417-1180150 GCF_000002075.1 Aplysia californica
GAGGTAGAGAGAGTTAAAAGGCCGTTGCTGTATGTGTTTGAAAAGTTAATCATAATATTATTAATAAAGTGGGGTGTTTTTTTACCCTAGCAGTAACTTTCTGTTCAACCAGAAACAGAAAAAAAATCAGTAAGACTGCTAGTGTCCCCGTCCCTTTTATCTGAAAGAACAAAACAGTCTGGAATCAGGAAATACCAAAAGATACGAAAGATATAATCCGACCTGCAGTCTACAGAGAGACAGAACCAACCCCGGAAGAGCTTAGAATCTTTCGCTGATTGGAACTTGTCGCGAGCCGACATAATCCCTTTAGTCCACTGATGTCCACTGGGTTCCACTGCTCCCCAACAATATGTGAGGCAGCGTGGTGGAATCAGGCTCTCGTCAAAATAATCAAAGTGAAGAAACTTGCATTTTTCCGCATTGAATTTTTATCAAATTTTTATTTTGGGGCTCAATACCTTTCATACCCTTTAAAGAACTCATTTCTGTGTGGATTTTTCTGAAAAACATTGATTAAACGCACAAAAAATGTAAATTTCCAGTTACCACGGACTCTTAAGCTAAGGAAATAACTCATTTTTGGCCGCCATTTTCTCACTAATTTTACCTTTGAAAACAAGTGACCCCCACCTCCTTCTCTCGAAAATATCTCGACTTGTATACAAGATAAATGGATATTTTTTTCACCCAAATAAAGACTGGTGAAAGACCTTAAAGATGATACCAATAACTTTACATGCCCAAAAATTGACGAGAGCCTGATTCCACCACGCTGCCTCACATATTATCATAACAACGAAATAGTTGTTAAACTGTGGGGCTCGCTATCCTTTTTCCGCTTCTCGTCCCTGTCCTTTTCTAATCTCCTTTATTATTCTCAGTTCTTTCTCTGAGGGATAGAAAAGTATGATTTAGATGGAAGACAACAGGAGCAAGAGATCAGTTTCTCTTCAGAATGTAGAGTGTACATTACTATTGTTTTTATGGTGCTCCGGTTACTCCTCGTGCGAAATCTAATGCATGGCTCATCGGTTTTTGTATTAAGTAAAGGGCTCACTATCCATCTCCTTCTGATTTTCGCTATTATTATTGTTCAAAAACCACGCTGCAGCAAATCGGCAACGTTACATTTAAAAGAAAAAAATCCACAGCCATGTTTAGACCGAACACATGTTGTTCAACGGTGGGGAGATTTTGATAAACACAAATTATGTTTTATGAGGCATGTTTACTCTTCAAAAACAGCTTCGATACACCTCTCCCTGCCCCCTCCGACATATTATACACACATTCACGCATTCCACGTACTCACAAATATATTACTACTAATGGAGCTAAGGCCAAATTTTGCGAACAGTATATTCTCAAAAACTACGAAAAGAAAAAATATGAAACTTTGCCAGTACCCATAACTTGAAAAGTAGTGTTGCACTATTGTATTTTTATTAAGATCAATTGTGTAAGAAGAAAGCCCAGTTTAAATTAAATTCAGTCCTTTTGTAGCAATCGCCATCATTTGCTTCGACATTGTATGTTCACTGCGGAGTGCAGGCTGTGCCAAAGGGTATTTTGTGTTCAGTTGTACATTAAGTAGGTTTACGGGAATTCGCGGTTTCGGTCTCACGTCTTTAGGAGGAAGGGGAAGAGGAGGAGAAGAAGGTGTAGGTGAAGAAGAAGAAGAAGAAGAAGAAGAAGAAGAAGAAGAAGAAGAAGAAGAAGAAGAAGAAGAA
>NW_004797387.1:1187854-1189957 GCF_000002075.1 Aplysia californica
AGAGAGAGAGAGAGAGAGAGAGAGAGAGAGAGAGAGAGAAAGAGAGAGAACGTGTGGCATTAGGGAGAGGTGCTGTGTTAAGTTGTATATTAAGTGAGTCTTTGGAATAGACAGATAATGAGGTCTGTAATAGAGGTTTTTAACAGGAGGACTTTGAGAAATTAAACTGGTGTTCAGGGGTAGTTTTGGTTGAATCAATACAAAAAGGATGTTGCGAATGAGTTACTATGCGTAGTCCTATGATATGTAATATGATAATACATGTATATAATACGGTTTTTACTAATATTTAATTGGCCTTTAAAAATGTAATATACTGTTATTTTTAAATTAAACTAAATATAAATTACTGTAATTTTTGTAACAAAACTTTTACCGTGAATTTCTAACACTTTGATCGAATCATTGCCCAAAATCAGGCCTACTGTGAACTGTTGGGAAAGAAACCAACTTGTGTGTCGCGCGCTTATATGACCTTATGCAGTTGCGAGCGCCGTAAAACTAAAACAAACAAACAATATTCATTGTCTTACAGATATTCATTCTTTAAATCTATTTGTCTATTTATGTGTCTGTCTGCCCTCCTATCTTTCGAATACGTTTTTCCTTGCACGGTAGCAGCTGTGAGTTTGTGAGTATATATTAATTTAGGCATCGTGGTGAAATCAGTCGTTCGTCATAATAATGAAATCGAAGGAACTGTTATTTTTCTGTCCGTTGGGCAATTTTTATCGATTTATTCGTTTTTGGACAGAGCACCTTAGTAGTCCATAACACATTTCTAGTTGGATTTTACTGAAAAACATTGATTAAAGCGAAAAAGTTTGTGAATTTCCCCGGGATACTCAAGCTTTGAAACTCACCAAACTTCAGCTGCCCCTTTCTCTCTCTTTTTTTTCCCTTGCCCATTTCTATGAGATTGACGCCATCTGATTAGTAGAAAAAAGTGCATATGATTGTGTCCAATAGTGTATTACATGCATACTTAGTATATTAATTAACTGTAATAGCGGATAGAGATTCCAGGATTATAGATGTAAGTCATTGATCTGAGAGAGGTGATGATTTTAGCATTAATAGTGGTGATGAGTGATGATGAGGGATTTCGTTTAAGTAATGTTAGCGTTAGTCCTATCTTCCTCTGCCCCAGTGAGTCACGAGGGACGTGGGCACACTCTATCCCGTTCCCTACTGGAACAATCTTTACGGTCACCATGAAGTTCCGAAATGGTGGGCTCAGTCTCTGCTAAGGTGACATCGTTAGTGTTAGCTTATTCTATCGGGCCAAGACGAGTGTAGAGAGGAGCTAAGTGGGAAGACAGTATAGTGGCAGGTATGTTGGGGGTATTTGTAAGCGGGTTGTAAATAGCAAGTTGGCAGATTATGATCTTTACAATTGCAGCATTCTACTCCCCGATCCTTTGCCCCGAGTAATCTTTTCGAGTCCGATTGAGCTTGGAGAGATTCTGACGCAGGATCCTCGAGCCCAAATCGAGAGGGCACAATTTACACAAAATATTGTATCCCCTCGCCTCAGGGGGAGCGATGCCACTTTCTCTCTAATTTTACCACTTAGTTTAGTTTTAGTTTAGTAGGAGTTTTACGGTGCTACCAACTGCATAAAGTCATGTGAGCGCGCTAAACATGAGAAGGCTGCTTTCCTGACTGTTCACGGCACAGCCTGATTCTGATCAACATTTCGAATTTAAAATGCTAAAAACACGGGGTTTAAAAATTCTTTGTTTAAAAAAACTTCTTTTACAACGTTATTCATAATTTACAGTAAAGGCCAATGGCCTTTATAAAATCAAGGATTCTGTTGGGATCAGCGACGAGAAACAGATCTTGCAATCTTTTGTATTTAAAATATTTCCTTCGGGTCCCTCAGAAGTCTGGACATTCAGTAAGGAAGTGTCTAATGGTAAATATCTGTGTCGCATCCAACACAGAACGGTTTCTCATCTCCATGAAGGAGGTACTTATGTTCAGGGAGGTGTATACATATAATGTGTGTGTGTATGTGTGTGTGTGTGTGTGTGTGTGTGTGTGTTTGTGTGTGTGTGAGAGAGAGAGAGAGTGTGTATGTGTGTGTGTGTGTTTGTG
>NW_004797387.1:1190620-1196049 GCF_000002075.1 Aplysia californica
GAGAGAGGGGGGGGGAGCGAGAGAGAGAGAAAAAATCTGAAACTATAATTGTAAGGGTTCAGAGGAACACGACTGCAGATGGTTATCTCCAAAAAGAAATACTAGAGATACAAAAGAGAAATGGACCCTATGCACACTGACGAATATCCACATCATCGCAGACAGGACCGAGCGTTTATTCACACAATTAAAGAAATCAAATCAAATGTATCACCAAATTAATTACATCTATGTATCAGCAAATATCCCCCACTGCCTTGTGGGTTAGTCCTTTTGGACAAAGGCTAGCGGAGTAAACCGTACAAAAACCCAGCAGAAGGCAAGGGGAAACCACTGCTGTATTCTTTCCCTAGAACATTATGGATCATAACACTTCAATAAATAAAGATAACGACGTAAAGGGTAGTTCTGAAAGAACTGCCTCGTCCGGTAGGGTCAGTCATGCACAGCAGGTGACACCAGATCGTCATCAAGATACTGCTCACAAAAGGAAAAATCAAACAAGAAACATAGCAACCTGGAATGTGAGAACATTGCTAGAGAAAGGAAAACTGGACAACACCAAGAAAGAAATGAAGAGAATGAATGTTAACATCATGGGTTTATGTGAAGTACGATGGACAGGAGCTGGCAGAATATTGTCCGACAGCTATAACATCATTTACTCAGGAGGCGACAAACATGAAAGAGGAGTAGCGAAGACACTTAAGGGGTACCTGACAATCAGGGGCGGCTCGTGGGTCTGAAAAGTGGGCGGCCACAATCAAGCTATCGCAGGCTGAAGATTGTCAAGGGCATAGTAAATGAGATGGTGTATAATTTTATTATCTTTGGGCTGGTGAGGGAGGACCTCGTGTTTTTATTTTCATTCTTTTTACTTGCCGCTTTGGTTTCTAGAACTTAAAATCTGTTTGTTAGCGAAACATCAAATTCGTTCATCATGAGAACTGAGCACTCCAGAAATAACTTTCTCCACCCCACTACAAAACCATTGAAAGGCACAACCCATATGACGGTGACTTAAGTATGTCATGTTCACCTCCCTCAGGTTCACGGTCACAGAGTCACTTAAAATAGCGGCAAGACGATGAACCAATCATAATTCACTTGAGCACTCCGCTGGATTGCTCTGAGGCTCACATACTTTTGGCATTGAATAGAAGCGTACAGTCTATCGCGTTTATTTTTAGACTGCCTACCGTGGGCTATGTATCGGCACTATTTGGCCGGAGCATATTTGAGATGTGCTGGCTTATTAATATCAATGTACCGCCAAACTCGCTACGAGTGTCGTCATCGCTTGGGTTATCCCAAAGAGCGATTTATAGGTCAGGTTACCAGTGTTGAATATCCTATTGTGTTTAGTTAAAGCGTGTGGACTTTGGCATGGCATAGTAGATGTTTTGCGGCGCTATAGACACAGAAATGACAGCTACGGCGTCAGCGAGGACCT
This sequence comes from Aplysia californica, assembly GCF_000002075.1. Taxonomy (NCBI): domain Eukaryota; kingdom Metazoa; phylum Mollusca; class Gastropoda; order Aplysiida; family Aplysiidae; genus Aplysia; species Aplysia californica. The sequence continues at coordinate 1,192,074 of NW_004797387.1, forward strand.
TATTTTGATATTAAATTTGGCTAGTGCTTGTTTCTTGCTTCTTTTATTTTATGTTTGTGGGTGCTTTACGTAATAGAATATTAAGAATTTTTGGGCGGCACTGCACGACCGTGCTCTATGGGCGAACCGCGCCTGCTGACATTATCAGACAGAGTTATGCTGGTGAGACTGAAAGGATCACCATTCGATACAACCATCATCTAAGCGTATGCGACAACCTCAGAAAGCACAGAAGAAGAAATAGAGAAATTTTATGATGAAATAAACCAAGCAAAGACACATTGTAAATCACAAAATATTGTCATAGTAATAGTCATGGGTGATTTTAATGCAAAAGTGGGAGCAACAAGACATGAAGACATAGTGGGTCCATATGGACTGGGAACCAGAAATGAAAGAGGAGAAAAACTGATAGAATGGGCCATCCTGAATGACATGATTCTTGGAAACACTTGGTATGAACAACCACCAAGAAGATTATGGACCTGAAAGAGTCCGTCCTGGAGACAGCGCTCGCAACCGGATCGACTATATCATGATCAAGAAAAGATACAAAAACGGGATGCTAAATGTCAAAACGCGGCCAGGTGCAGACTGTTACAGTGACCATGTACCCGTAGTGGGAAAATTTAGAATCAGACTGAAAAAAACACACTTAAGCAAGAACAAGAATATGAAACTAAACATGGCATTACTACAGTCAAACAAAGAAATGCAAGATAAATTCAGAATAACTGTACAAAACAAATTCGGGCCCTTAGAAGAAATACAAGACATAGAAAAACAATGGGAACAGCTTAAAACATCTATAAATGAGGCTGCAAAAGACGTCATACCAGAAAGGACAACAAAAGCAAAGAAGAAATGGATGACTGAAGAAATTCTTAATCTTATGTAAGAACGAAGAACAAACAAAAGCAATATGGAAAAAATATGTGAACCTTCATAAAGAAATCAGACACAAATGTAATCCAGCAAAAGAGACCTGGTTAAAAGAAGAATGTAAGGAAATGGAAAAGCATTCCAATGCGAACTCAAAAGATCTACACAGAAAAATTAAAGAGGTGTGCCATACAAGAACACGTGGATCAACAGGATGCCTCAAATCAAAGGATGGGAATGTCATAATGGACAAAGACAAGATACTAAAACGTTGGACAGAATATATTGGTGACCTGTACAATGACAAAAGAGATGAACAAAGAAGAGTGGAAAATAACAACGAGGGACCACCAATCATGAAAGAAGAAGTTATCAAGGCACTACGAAAGATGAAGAATGGGAAAGCTGCAGGACCGGACAACATTACCACAGATATGATTAAAGCTTTAGAAGACTTTGGAATCACCACGCTGACAAAACTTCTTAACAACATAATAAAATATGCCACTGGACATATTCCATCAGACTTGTCAAAATCTATCTTCATAGCTTTACTAAAGAAACCTAATGCAAACGAATGTGAAACGCATCGTACCATCAGCCTCATTAGCCACATAACAAAAATATTACTCAGAATAATTATGATGAGAATACGAAATAAAATTCTCTCAGAAATAGCCCAAGAACAGTGTGGATTTATTGAAGGCAAAGGCACTGTAAATGCTATATATTTCATCAGAACAACAATAGAACGTGCCCTGGAAGTTCAGAAAGATCTTCATTTATGTTTTATAAACAACACCAAGGCATTCGACAAAGTCAGGCACGACAAGATCATCGACATGCTGGAAGTTCTTAATATCGACGGGAAAGACTTAAGGATTATCAAAAACATGTACTGGGATCAAACTGCTGCAATGAGAATAGAAAACGACATCAGTGAATACATACAGATTAAAATAGGAGTCAGATAAGGATGTGTACTTTCTCCAGACTTGTTATCCCTGTATAGTGAAAATATCATGAGACACATAGAAGAAATGCCTGGTATCTCGATAGGGGGACATAATATAAATAATCTAAAATATGCAGATGACACAGACCTAATAGCAGAAGATGAAGAACACCTGCAGAATCTATTAAATGTCATCGTACAAGAGAGTGACAACATGGGCTTAAGCCTAAATATCAAGAAAACCGAAATGATGGTGATAAGCAGAAAAACTCCAATCCCAACATGCAATATCAAAATCAATGATACAACCCTCAAGCAAGCACAACATTTTAAATATTTGGGGACCATTATATCATCAGATGGTAGATGTCACTCCGAAATTAAAAGCCGCATTTGCCAAGCAAAAGCAACCTTCCACAAGATGAAACAGATACTAACAAACATCAATCTGTCCCTGGAAACGAGGAAAAGAGTACTGAAAAGTTACATCAAGCCAATCCTATTATACGGGTGCGCAGCGTGGACAATCAATACACAGCTGGCAAGAACAATTGTAGCGACAGAGTTGTGGTTCATAAGACGCATGCTACGTATCCCATGGACAGCTAGAAAAACAAATGAAGAAGTCTTGGTTGGAGCAAATTATAGAAAACAACTTATCACGAATATAAGAAAACGACAGGCAAATATCTTTGGACACACAATGCGGAAAGAAGCATTAGAGAATATTGTAACAACAGGAAAGTTTGATGGAAAGAGAGACAGAGGCAGATAGAGGGAAAAGATACTGGGCAAGATGGCAACATGGCTGGGAGCAGCAAGAACAACAGACACCATTGCTTCGTCGAAAGACAGATGGAAGTGGAGGTCCATGATCGCCCACGCCAGTCGGCAAGGCACCGGATGATGATGATGATCAGCAAATATGGCGAAGAAATAGTAATTTGTCGGCCAAATCATTTACTTGCAATCTTGACTGAAAAGAAATCTTTATCGACTGAAAAGAGAAATGGAAAAAAGCTAAGCCTTATGTTTTATTAGCATTAGAAGTATCTAACACGCGTAGCCAAGCCTCTAAACACCATAAATAAGTCAGCAAGTCCGCACAGCAGAACCAAAATGGTCGCCAGCTGATGACTTCCCAGATTCGAATTATTTCAGTGTTTTCCAGAGGTTCAGAGGGTGTAGCAAAGAAATTGCCCTTGCTTTTGATCTAAGCAACGTATTTCAATGAAATGTCACATACAAATACCCAGGACATCAGCTTCTTAAGTTAAAGTGGAATGTTCTTATTCCTAAGCCTGCACTAAAAGCGGGTGTGTCAGGCCAGTAAAAGCCGGTATGGCAACATGACGGGAAGGCCTGTTTAGACCAATATGGCTCAAAAAGTATTATCATAATGAGTGTAGGCTGTGAGGTGGATCACTCTTCTATTTGCGACAGAAAAGAAATAACGTAAGCGTTTTTAAGCAACCATTGACACAATTCAGATCTCTCACGAGGCGGACTTCAACATGGACGAAAGGGATACAACGTCCCAGCAGTAAGATACTCAATAAACATTCTCCTTACACGGAAATCGAACTCGAGTCTTCGGCGTGCAATGACGAAAAACCTGACTGATACCCGCAGACGCCGCTTGTTTTTAAAAACAAGTAAAACCGTAGATTATATTTCTAAAAAGATCTTATAACAAGGACAAAGAGCTAGTGAGAACATCCATATTATTGTAGAGGATACTATTTCCTAACTTGCTTACAAGAATAAAAGCGCTTGTGTCAATATTCATAAGACTGAAAAGAATACTACTGTTTATCTTGTTTACTCGATAAAACCAATGATTATACTTTTTAAAATTCTGGATTGAGGAAAAAATAGTTATCTCTTTGTTTCATATGCACAGTGACAAATAAACAACTTCTAGAGAAATCTGTTTACACGCCAGTAGTGATGAACAAACACAGTTAATCAACAAGTGGTCGTTTATTGTATCTATGTTCAGTGCCCAAACAGTCAACACACCAAACTTAATAGATATTCAAGACAAGACAGCGATTCTTCTTCTTCTTCTTCTTCTTCTTCTTCTTCTTCTTCTTCTTCTTCTTCTTCTTCTTCTTCTTCTTCTTCTTCTTCTTCTTC
>NW_004797387.1:1197376-1200598 GCF_000002075.1 Aplysia californica
ATAGATAGATAGATAGATAGATAGATAGATAGATAGATAGATAGATAGACAAATAGATATCTAAACAAGTTAACGAAATTGTAAGAAAAAAAAACTGATTCGTATCCAACAAACAACCACATTTTAAAATGAATAAGCGAGATACTCAACATGTGGAAAGCGCAATCCCCCACACAGAGTTTAAGATAATATACAGGTACGAGTAATAAAAAAAGTCGTCTGTGAGTTTTCTCTGATCCCCGCTCACATAAATCTCTGGCTGTGTGAGCAAACGTAATCTCTTCTCATTACCAGCTCAAGGAGTGTGTGTGGGAGACCGGAAGCCTCGATGATAATCCTGCACATAATCGTGCAAAGGAATACTACTTGAACTGCCAAAAAGACAAAATCTTTTTTACTACGTTGGTTTCACCACATAAAAAAATATTATAGGTTAATTTCTCAGACACCTTTTAAAAAGATTCCTAGAGCCTCAGAGTGAAAGGAGCGGAAAGATTTGAAAATGCGTAAATGAGTTTGTCTCGTTGAACACCTTTTCCAGACGGAATATCTATACAGACGCTTTAAATGAAATATGACAGAATTTATTTAATGTTGTCAAATCAATTTCAATGAGGAGTCCACTGGAAAAACGGGAATAGTCACAATTTATTTTATTTTCCAGACCCTTGAGCAAGTACTTTTTCATCGGCCTCTTAGCCAAAAAAAAAAGCATAGTCCCGCGCTAGACGCACATTTAAAACTAAATGTACAAAGTAAAATTGGTTAGACTTTAACCATTCCACGGGAAGAAAAGGAAAGGTTTAAACTCGTCATGTGATTACCAATGCACGTGACTTTGCAAACCAATTGTAGAACCTCATTTTTGTTCTTCACGTTGAGGCCAAAGTAGCGGTGATGGGTGGTCGTGTTGTGGCGACTGATAAGCCAACAAGTCAATGGAAGATAGAGAGATGAATTGCGAAATGGAAAAGAAAGCAACGATTGAGAGAGAAAGAGAGAGAAGAGAGAGAGTTCAGAGAGAGTTCAGAGAGAGAGAGAGAGAGAGAGAGAGATAGATAGAGAGAGAGAGACAGAGAGACAGACAGACAGACAGACAGTCAGAGAGAGAGAGAGACAGACAGACAGAAACAGGGGAAGACAGAGAGAGAAAGGGGGAGGGGAGTCATTCACATCAACCAAATCAGTTGTGTGTGTGTGTGTGTGTGTGTGTGTGTGTGTGTGTGTGTGTGTGTGTGTGTGTGTGTGTGTGTGTGTGTGTGTGTGTGTGTGTCGAGATTATGATTAATGAAAGTCGACTTAATATCCTTTCCCCTGACTGAATGTATTCCATTTCCTTTTCAAATTCTAAAACACTCTCCACTTGTTTAGGCGTTTTGGTTTGACACCTGTTGCAACACTGTTAATTTTTTGAAGAGATGTGCTTCTTCGAACCTATTCGTCAGCACCAACAGGGACTAAGAGGGACCATAGATCCCTAAAAGAGGTGGTTTGTAAACTAGGTCATGTTATTTTTTGTCTGCTTGGCAATAGACAAGAAATTTGTTGGTGATAATAATTTTTATTCAGCTTTAAGTAAATTTGTCGCTTTTAAGCACCAGTGGGCTATCCCGAAAAATGCTGTTTCGAGAAAATCGAAGGTAAAGTATTTGCCCCTTGTTCAGTTTCTTTGAAAGACAATGAGAGTTTTCTCTGTAACCAAATAAATATACACACCAATAAATCCAAATTTCTCCTGCTAACTAGGCCACAATGCCCACTTTTGGTGTAGGTCAAGATTTCCTGAAACCCCCGAAATCCGGGTTAGCCTGCTTGTCCTTAGAAGCGACAAATTCAAACGAACATTTATCAACATTCAAAACAGTACTTTGCCAATGTGAAGGCGCTTGGAGAAACGATAGGGGTTCACTTCCGTGAAGTCGCACAACAGAGTTCAGAGACTCTTTCCTTCTTTGAAAACAGCTACATGTACGAACTTCGATGAGGCGAGACCAAATCGAACCACGCGCATGATTTAGTGGGGACGTCAGCCTACCTGCCGAATTCAACAAATGGCCACTGCGAGTATAGAACACCTCTAAAATGCTTTCATTTGGCCTCTCTGATGCTTACAAATGAAAGAATGATGCTGTCTTGAATAGCGAAAATACATTGTATTATTTCATGAGCATGTTTATAATTCAACTTTTCTATAATTACTGTCACAACATGTATTGAAGCATGGGCCTAATCTTTATTGCATATTAAATTTGTAGCCACCTGTGCTTCTGTATAGTGTTCTATTCATCGCGAACTTCCCACTATAACCTTACCTGACTCCCCTTTTCCACCCTCACTCCAGCCTAAATTTAAGTTCTATTCTTATTATCTGAAACAATTCCCCAATTAAAACAGGGTTCTCAGAACTGAGAGGTGCGATGAAGAACATTTGATTAAGATTGCAAATTGTTGTGTGCTAATTTTGTTTAATGCATGTGTGGTTGTGTGTTCAGTATATTATAGAGTATCTGATTCTAGGCTGGATCTGCGTACAACAGCGTCATTGGTACAGTAGCAGCTGACATTTTGTCATCACACAGGTTCCCTAATTTCTTCAAAATGGTGAATGTACGGCGAGACTTTGTGTGTATGTGTGAAAAGTAGGAGTTTTTGGGTGAGATACAGGGGACTAGGGTTAAAGATTGGTTACTTCGTACCTTGGAGTAACTCTATATGGAGAGGCCCTAACCCTAACCCGCTAAACAGTTCCAACCAAGTTGAAGCCGATGGGGCGGAGTTTATCGGGGCTGCCGCCATATTTGTAGTGTTCAAAACAATGCAGCGTAGGCAGCGTAATCTCTTTTAAAAACAAGCTGCTCAGACTCCATTGTCTCTCGAAATTTCTTTCTCAATGTTAATTACAGCATTATAAGCACTCACGTACAGTAGTAATATAATACGGATGTTAAGAAATCTTACTTGCATCAAATTACCAGCTCACTTAGTCGAATATTTACAGTAATAAATGTACTATGTATACACATTGTGATGGTAAGATAATTTTTTTTACATGTTTTAGAGACGAAATTGGGATTAAAAGGATTAAAACAAAATTCTAAACGGGATAACAAAATTTGCTGAATTTTTTATAGTAGAACTTCATTATTTTTACAAAAAACGAAGACTTCTTGATAGTAACAATATAATAAGGACGGTAAGAAATCTCACTTGCTTCAAATTACC
>NW_004797387.1:1201310-1202661 GCF_000002075.1 Aplysia californica
ACCTCCGACGAGACTTCAAAAACAGCAAGGAAGTTACATTTGACACACTGGAGTCAACTAAGGTTTCACATTTTCAAATGCTTTGTCAACCTTAACGACACAAACCCAGCAATGTAAGCAACAGTATTCTCAGAACAAATTGACAAGTATGCCAGACTGGGTCTAGGCACAAACGTGCAGTTATCATCATGGCAAACTGAATTTTCTTAAATCTTTTTCGTTCTGTTTTTACGGTGAGATGCATTTATGGCTAAATCAGAAGGCATTCCGTCATCAAGTTCAGTGCCTTTTTTCGTAGGCCTTATAAGTGTTTTACGGCACTCGCAACTGCATAAAGTCATATGAGCGCAAGGGACACATTAAACATTTTAAGTTGGTAGGAACTTTTGAATTTTGCCCGGGTGGCAACCGAAGCCTACTCTTATCGATTTTAGACCACCAAGGAACCTTTAATGAGCGCATTTTGCATACCGGACCTCTGAGATTTTTTCGCCCTTGTCCGAGAAGGCTAGGGGTAGATCTTTCCTACCAGAAGATCAGGGGTGTAGCTGAAAGACAGAGGTAAGAAGGAGCCAAGGAGTGGCAGTAGAAAGGCTGCAGAAAGAGTCCGGAGCCCTGAGGAGGTGGGGGCAGAAAGTGGAGAAGAAAGCAGACGACAGAGAATGTAGAATTTTAGAGTACAAAATTTTTCCGTCACTACTCGGATTCGAACCTGGGACCTTTGAATGAGAGGCCCACCAGACCCGAACGCTACGCAAACTGCCATTTGGTCGACACTAAGTTTCCAACTGAGAGAACTGAGCTGATCTCACAAACATGGCCGACCGTCGTCTGCTGCGGCTTCACGTTACGCGACTCGCGGCCTCTCCTATAGTTACTCCACGTTTCTTACTTCCAGTTTGTTTTCTAGTATTAGTATACCAGTGTCTCTTCTTCCATTCAGATCAAGTCCGTTTCTATCGATTTCACTGGCCTCCACCAGTGTCTCTGAGTGATGATATGTTTAGAAGGTTGTAACCGCGTGGATTTTTTTCTCCAAACCATTTTCATATTATATTACTTCTCTCTCTCTCTCTCTCTCTCTCTCTCTCTCTCTCTCTCTATCTATCTATCTATCTATCTATCTATCTATCTATCTATCTCACACAGACATACATACACACACATACGCACGCACACACATACATACACACATACACACACACACATACACACATACATAAACACACGCACTTTCACAATCTCAATTTAATTGTCTCTCTCTTTCTCCCTCTCTCGCTCTCTTCATCTATCTCTCACTCTCTCAATTACCAAACAGCTGCAACAGCCAGACAAGCAGCGAGTTCACTCA
>NW_004797387.1:1203691-1214151 GCF_000002075.1 Aplysia californica
AGAGAGAGAGAGAGGGGGGGGAGGGAGAGTGGGATAGTTCACGAAGAGGTCTCCGCTTCTAGAAAATATATTTGTTCCCCTTTGTTGTCTCTCTCTTTGTTTTAAATGTTGATGTTTCATGCGCCCATTGACACAATTTAGTCAATTTAGGGAGCAAGATTTGACCATACCTGTCATGGCCAACTCAGGCTGGGAGGAGTACAGCGTCTCAGAAAAAAGACCGAGATGCTCGATAAGACACCAAAGCACCCAACCGCTACACCACAGGAACCGGTGCACTTCTCCTCGCCAGCAGATGACGTGAATTTGCAACTAGAGACTAACTTGCAAATGTAAAACTCTCTGAATAAAGAAAGAAACTAACCAAAGAGACGGTAATTGAAAATGAGAGACGATGAGGTCGAGAGGAAGAGAAATTGTCGAGGAACTGGTCATATCAAACTAATCTTTCTCCAAATTGGTCTGGACATTCAAGAGCACGGAACTCATCAACTGCACTTTGGTTCCTTGCTGGGGAAAGGTCAAAGTTCATATCCGGTCCGAACTGAAGGGTTCGAGGGGGGGGGGGCATATGGTTTGTCTTTATAGCTTTTTTAACCTCAGTACGTGGTGTGCAGGGGAGGGTCAATTTCATTTTTTTTCCTCTGAATATACCGAGCCAAAAAGTAATATGTACTGTTGTCAATTATTATGTTTCAGACCGTGAAAAAATTATAGATCTTTTTCGTCCCTATGGGTACAAATAAGATAGTTTGGGAAGCGGGCTGCTTTTGGAATTACCTGTCAGGGCCAACGTCCACGCAGAAAGTCGAAGAAACAGTATAAAAATTTCTCCCTACTCGGGAATCGAACTCATTCCTTCTGTGTGCAGCTGCTAAGCGCATAAGCACTACACCACAGAGATGCCGGTTCCTAACAACCAACGTTCAAATACGCCAACGAGGATTAGAAGTTGGATCATGCGCACATTAGTTGAGCGTGGCAACAATTGAGCTATCCCTGTGTCTGGTAATGGCACAGGGAAGGTGACAGCCAATTAGAGAGAGCCAGAGAGAGCCAGAGAGAGCCAGAGAGAGCGATGAGAAAAGAAAGAGCGAGAGCAAGAGAGAGAGAGAGAGAGAGAGAGAGAGAGAGAGCGCGCAAGAGAGAGAGAGAGAGAGAGAGAGAGAGAGAGAGATAGAGTCACAGAAGGAAAGTAAAGAAAGTTGGAGAGATAAAGAGGGCAAGAGAGAGCATGACAGACGGAGAGAGGCAGGGAGAAGAGAAAGAAACGAAGAGACAGAGGGAGAGAGGGTGAGAGAGAGAGAGAGAGAGAGAAAGAGAGAGAGAGACAGACAGACAGACAGACAGACTAAGAGAGAGAGAGAGAGAGAGAGAGAGAGAGAAAGAGAGAGAGAGAGAGAGAGAGAGAGAGAGAGAGAGAGAGAGAGAGAGAGAGAGACGGATGAACAGGCCAGCAGAAATAGTTTTTTACTGTAAAAATTGGGTGAGCTTTTTTCTAGATGGAGAGAGTCACCCCCCATATTTCACGCCCCCCTCCCTCCACCCTTTCACCTCCCCTCCCCACTCCCCCTCGAAATCTCTCATCTATACAAACACACCTCGACTTATGAGAGTGCAGTCATGGTTACCAGTTTTATTCGTGAAGGGGGAGGGGGAGTTCTTAAAAAACAACGTCTCTTCTAGAGAATCCAACATTGTCGTGGACCCAACTTGGGTACTGTATTGTGTTGTGGAGTTTATTACTCATTAGTAATATTATAAGTATGCTCATGTTTCCTCACACAGACTGGGGGTATTGCTTTTGACCGTATTTTTAAAGTCTGTCTATGTCAGGGTGTTCTCCGTTGATCTCAACTGGAGGAACAAGGGTTGCTTCGCCAGAACATCTACCTGCTCGTTTTCTCAGATGCATGCATGGTTAGGTTGCCATGCAAGCACAATATGCTTTCCCTGTTCAGCCAAGGGGTGAATCCTCAACTGTAATTTAACAATTTTAAGGTTTAATAGTGTGAAATTGGTGAGTGAAGTGGAACAAGACAAGGAATCGACCAGGAAGAGAAAAGATGATTTTGGGAGAATTTTCTGCGGAGTCCAATGTCGTGTTGATGGCAGTGGATTCTGCAGAAAAAAATGGAAGCCTCAGGATTAAGCCTTCTCAGCTGAATGTTTTCTGAGGATAGGGCTGCGACGCCTACAGTGAAGATTGTCTCTACTTCGCGGTATTTGATGAGTTTTTGTTTGAATGCGGGTTTGAACTTTCTTTTGCCTGTGCGTGATTTATCGTGTGTGGCCAGTTCGTACGATACCGTCATGGGTTCGGTTTTCGGGCGTTGAGCTTTGTTTGACAACGTAGCGTAATAAGAGGGTTTTTATGTGTGTTTGGTTTCGTTATTTTTTCAGATTTCGCTAGATGGGATGTTGACCTTGGCCTGGAGTTTCTCCACATGAGATGTGCAGAAAGCCCCAGGCTGAGACGAAAGCCTTAGTTATGTACGGCGCCTAGCCCCTTCAGAACACGGGATCTTCCACATCCGTAGACTTGACAGACTTGGTTCTGACAAAAGAACAGTAAAGGTGTAGACGATGCTTGGAGTCTACCCGCCACTTCGGTTGAGACAGAAGATTTAGTAGGATTAATGATTTCTGGCACATCACGCAAAATGTTGTAATGTCCGGGATGAATACGTATCATTTTTTGTCAATGAAAATTCCGAGGCAACGGGCCTGGCCCTGGAGGAGAACCATTTCTCCGTATAATGTCAAATCTGTTTGCAGCACACATCCTCCGGAACGACTGGGGTGCAATGCAACCGTCTTTGGCGAGGAAAACGTGAAACCGTTATTTTATCTTTATTATCGGTGGTCTGATCTTCCCAAAGTGGGCTGTTAACATCGACATTTTTTAACAAAATAAAGGGTGTTTGGAGCTAGGGTTTTAGATCGTTTAGGCCGTTCATTTTGAGAGGGCAATTTTGCAGGATGTATACGAAACCGATCGTGATTGGTCTGTGCAGATTGACACGTACAGCAATAGCCGTGGGGGGGGGGGGGGGTCGTCCTCGGTTTTATTTGTCTGCGGAGTGTGTTTTTGTTTATGTAAATCGTGGTCCCACCGGAAGCACTCTGGTTCTCTGAGTGAATCCCATGATACGCAGTGAAACCCTTTTAGTCTATGCCAGAAGTCAGGGCGAACTTTGTCTCTTGAATACAGTGTAACCTGTAAGTATTTTTAGTCCTCAATGGATAGGTAAAGCCCTCTGGCTTTCCATTACATGACAGCCATTACATGTATAACATTCGTTCGACCACACCCTCACAGTTGGCCACAATTTCGTCATTGGTGTAGCCATTAAGCCCATGGCTGTGGACGACGCCCGTTGAGCTGTCAAAGTTTAGGAGTCTCAAAACGAAGATGAAACGTATTCTTTAAGAGTCCGGCCCTTTCTTTTTCTGACACTCACAAGACAAGAAGTGCACCAAAGGACAGCTTCTGGACGTTGGTAGGGAGATATCCTAGTGCCTGTTCTAGTACAACTCCGATCTTGAAGAGATTCAGATCTGTGATTCTCTTCTGTACATCAGATCTGCAGAAAACTCACTGGAGGAGGAAAGAGGGGGGGGGGTGAGGAGCAGCTATAAAGTGGTCTGTTTCCCTGATTGAGAAGGTTTTCACAGTTGTTGTCGGCCGCACCCTCTTCTGCGAGCCAAGGCTCTCTTTTTTATAAACCTTTGGAGCTGGGATGGGTACAGTTTTGATTTTCAAAAGTGTTTGGTTGATTTGGTTCGACCCCAATGCTCTGCACCCGCCACCGAGCCAAACAAGAGGACACATTGCTCTGATGTCCAGTGTTGTGCGAGGACAATCTCGGAGATAAACTCGCCACGTGAGTGGAATAGATTCTTCCAGCAAGATTGACCTAAGAAGTTTCACCAACTGGGTGGCATGCACCGTGTCACCATCCCATCTAAGGTGCCCTTTACACGTGCAGTTTACTGATCGACAAAATGTAGGATATCGGAAGAATGGCGGGGATCCTGTCAACTTCCCGCTAAGACTGAGCGTGGATACGAGCAATCCTCTCGACATCGAAGGGTTGTCAGTTCAGCCACCAGATATCTGGCGAAGCCAGATGAAGTATTTGCCAGCCGGCGAACTGAAGGCATGACGACGAGGTAGCGGATTCTTTGATGTTGCCCACGGCGGAGTAGATAATGCGTTCCAAAATATACCTAAATATTGGTCAAATTTTAAAAAATGATGAGATTTTCGTGATCAGAGGCCCAAAATTAGTAAAAATCACACGGAGAACGAACGCAATTTAATACTGCATTACCAAGTTAAATTCTTTTTGTGTGACTGACACTTTAAGGATGAAAAAACTATGTCTAAACGGAACTTCTCTCGTCGACAAACTGTCAGTTCAACGATGACCCAGATCTAGCGTCCATCGGTTAAACTGTCAGTTTGTCGATGAATGAACTGCACATGTAAATGGCTAAAGATATGTAGACAACCCGCAGACTGGTCTCACCTCAACCACCAGGTACCCGGTTTCCCTCTGTACTAGACTCATCTCACGGTCAACGAGGCACTTCACTCTATGTGATGAGAGACCTCTAGTTTTTCTGCAGACAAGATCAACAGTGGAAAAAAAGATAGAAGGAAGGACTAAGAAAGAAGGAGAAGAGGAAGAAGAAAGTGTCGCATATGGAATCCAAAGGGTCGAGGTTTATATGCCACATCGTGTCATTTAGGGGTTTCACATTCTTTATACAGGGCATCAACAGTGCCACCCTCCCTTCTAAGGGGCCCTTTATATGTGCAAAACTAGAAGTCTCTCTTCCCCTAGACGTATGTTATACATAATTTGTACAACCTCCAACCAACCAGGAGAAGTTATCCCTATTCAAAAACAGGACGCTGCACGCCGTAGCCATCATTGAGGTGCTACTGTTACAGTTTATACGTTTACATTATTGACGTTATAAATCCCTAGTAAAACAATAGGAGTTTAAATACTTTAAATAAAGCGTTGTTTTCCTTTTCTTTTTTTAAGCGACCATCCTACTCAGGATGACAATCCATTGTCTTGGAGAAGCATGTTATTTTAGACAGTATCGTCATCATATTATTTTAATAAAAAAGCAAAGATGGAGAAGGGGTTTAAAGCGTTGTTCGTACAGGTCTTAAACAAGTTATCGTGAAAGCAGGTTCAACTGCACATCGTTAGAAAACACATTTCTTCATGGATCCAAAGTTATTTACTGTGTACCGGTATTTTTTCGTTCACGACATGAACTTGCAATCTTCGAGAATTTTAAAGAGATCTATAGATTCAAGTCATTCACCAAATGTTAAAGCATTACTTGGGTGTTCCTACTGCTAAATTTCGTCTTTAAATGCCCGTCAGTTTTTTACAAAAAAATATAAATCTTCTCTCTCTCTCTCTCTCTCTCTCTCTCTCTCTCTCTCTCTCTCTCTCTCTCTCTCTCTCTCTCTAACTCTCCCCCCTCTCCCCCCCCCTCTCTCCCTCTCTCTCTCTGTTTATCTATTTCTTTCCCTCTCTTTCTCCCTCTCTAACCATGTTCGGTCGTCTGATTTCGTCTCCATTTTCTGCCCCCTCCCCTTTGCCACCTACTCTGGGCGCCTGTCTCTTTCTGCAGCCTTTCTGCTGCTACTACTTGCGCTCCTTTTTACTCCTGTCTTTCAGCCACACCCCTGATCTTAGGGTAAGTAAGATCTAACACCTAGCTTTCTCGGATAAGGACAAACAATCTCAGTGGTCCTGTATACAAGCTGTGCACGATAAAGATTCCTTGTTGGTCATAAAATCGATAAGAGTAGGTTTCCACCGCCAACCGAGCAAAATTTTAAATTAAATTCATACCAAGCTTTAAAAAAATGTTTATTTATGTGTCTCGCGCTCTCACATGACATTTTCAAGTTGCAAGCACTGTAAAACACTTACCAGAAGTAAAAAAAAACCCAACTTCTTCTTTCTCTTTATCTATCAAAATGTTTCACTTTCACAGACAGTCTTGTTACAGATTGTGTGTGCATTGTTAAAATACACACATCACGACCCAGTTGCACGCTGGCGGTGTTTTCTTTGAACTGGTTTTCTGCACTGCACGTCATTGGAATACAACTACACTTTAAATTTAAAAGGAGATGATGGCATGTTTACTAGCTTACATCCAGGACTACACCAGACAACATACACGGCACTGGTTGATTCAAATCGCTAATTCAAACCGTTTGCAAAAAACGAAATGAACAAAACGCGTAAAAGGTGGGTGCAAAACAAGACCACCCAAAAAATCTCAATGCACTGTTTATTTTGCTAGTGGTTTGATTTGAGTTTGTGTAAAAAGAAGCACTTCGACATGATAGCGTCAAATAGCGCTGGGAGGAAGTAAGACGAACTGAAACAACAGAGGGGAAAAAAGATGTAGGACCTACTTGGAGCACGCTTCAATCACTCGCCTGTTGCTAACAGCAGCAACGTATTTTAGTTGCATGCTACCAGTGAGAACGCGCGTGATTAGAGTGAGCTCAGGTGGCAAGGTGGGAGTGGTTCTTTGCGACATGCTCTGAGTTATAATCAAGAGCCACGCCCCTAAAAAAACTCTCAGATTTATGATTTAGATAAGCACAGAGAATGATTTTACCAGTAACGTTCAAGCTACGTGTGCGATTCATAAACAAGTTTCCCTGCGTTTTACCGCTCACAAAATTGTTTCGGTAACGACAATTTATTTAGTACTTCAAAATTTACTGAAGTGCGTCAATTATTCAACATATATGATCCAACAAGTTCTTCTCAAGGATTGTCCCTTGCAATACCCCTAGTGTTCGAAAACACGAGCCAGTGTTATATTGTCCAAGGCTCTTATTTCTTTCTTGGCCACCTCTTGAATCTCACCCATGTCCTCAAATCTCTAGTTTAGGAAACCGAAAAAAGTCACCTCGTGCTAAATCTGACAAAGTCGATGCCCCCAAGAAAAACTTTCAAGAAGTTCAGAGACCACTCTGAATTTGTGGACAAGGGTGTTGAGGTGGAAGATTACGCCAGATTCCAGCATATCAGATTGGGAATTTATTTTGTTTTGTTTTGTTTTGTTTTGTTTTGTTTTGTTTTGGGCCTTTTGTTTTTGATGGGGGGGGTTCAAATGGCTAGCCTTCATTTGTATTTTATGTGGTATTCGCCATTGACAGCGGTGCCAACGGGACTGACAAACACAAAGTTAGCATAATATTGTCAAAAAAACACAATGTGCATGAATATAATTCCTCATTTTCTCGCGGTATGGTATTGTCATAGCTTTGGCCTTGGACAAGACATTTAAGCATACGTTTTTGAGACGTCATTGCTAAAGTTAAAGCTATCTGATTAAAACAATTGTTGGCACATAGACGACAAATACATACTTCTATGACATTATAAAGTTCCAGTGTTACCTGTAGTATGATTTTCAAGCTTTCAAGCCACGAAGAAGGGAATATCATATTACGCGCGCGCACGTGTGTGTGTATGTGTGTATTTACGCGCGTGTGTGTGTGGGTGTGTGTGTGGGTGTGTGTGTGGGCGTGTGTGTGGGCGTGTGTGTGTGTATGTGTGTGTGTGTGTGTGTGTGTGTGTGTGTGTGTGTGTGTGTGTGTGTGTGTGTGTGTGTGTGTTAGTCTTCCATAAGATAATTCTGGACTAAATTTTGGACAGGTTAAAAGCTGTTAATAGTAAGCATTTATTAGTAAGCATTTATGTCTATACTCCCCCCCCCCCTCCTCCCCCCCCAACCCCACCACTTTCCACAACGTCCCAAGACTTTTAAAGCCTATTGTTATATTCATGATTGTGCCCAAATACATACAATGAAGACTTTGAGAGACTATCGTGCTCGGCATACCAAATTGTGAAGCAGCGCGGTGGAATCAGGCTCTCGTCAAAATAATGAAAATGAAGAATCTTGTATCAATGTTTTTTGTCTTTTGCCTCAAAACATTCCATGCCCATTAAAGAACTCTTTCTGCGAGGATTTTTCTGAAGAACGTTGATTAAGTAGAGTTTTAGCTACCACGGACACACAAGCTAAGGAAATAACTAATCTTTGGCCGCCATTTTCTCACTAATATTACCTCTGAAAACAGGTGGCCCCCACCTCCTTAATGCGCAAATATCCCGACTTGTATTCAGGATAAATGGATATAGACAAGTGAACAAGCTTTAAGATGATACCAATAACTCTACATGCCCCAAAACAGATGAGAGCCTAATTCCACCACGCTGCCTCACCAATATCTGAACTCTCCCAGAGCTGAATCCTTTAACTTAGTTTTGTTAGTGGCACGTCTTCTGGGGCCGTGAGGACTGCATTGATAAAACGTCTTCTAATGAACTTGTCTTGTTTTCTTGAGTACACTCATAAATATTTACAGTTTGACTCATTCATTGATTCACCTATTCTTTACACTCTTCCACATTATTTATTTTTAAATCTTTCTTTCTGTAATTTCCATCTCCTCTGTTCAAGACAAAATAAAACACCACTGATCATCAAACCAATTAATAAAAGGCAATGCAAAGCACTGTATCTAAAATTTCTGCTTCGCACTTTTTCCATATCTGACAAAATCTGTTAAAATGAGACATTAAAATTTAAGTTTCAGTGCGTTCAGATATCGGCCCTCGTAACCGTCGTGTACCCCGAAACCAGCTCAGGACAAAAAATAAAAAAGGCCCAGCTCAGATGGATGATATTCGTGGGTTGCTTACGAATAAAACCAATTAAGAAGCGACTAATGCTGTTTTTGGGACTCTTGAATCGATAAAGAGGCCTTGAACATCTTGCTCTGACTGGGAAAATGGTGGACAAACGAGGCAGGAGTAGATCCAGAGCAACTCACTTGGAACACCTGAGAAGATGGGTGACGCCTAAGAGACCAGGATAATACTGGGTGATCCAAAAACCTTTACAACTCTTTTCGGAATACCTCACACAAAAATTGTTCTAGAATGTTCTAGTTAAATTGGAACAGATGTAGGTAATTCAAAGGGCATTTGTTTGAAATAATGTTCATGATGATAAAACTTATTGTTGAAAACGAAAATGGCTTAATTGGATTTTTAAAAATCCATAAACGCAAAATGCACCAATTCCAAATAAGTTGTAAGGAAAGTCATGAACCGATTGGTTTGCTGTCTTTTTCTTCCTCTTCTTTTTAACATCATATTATCCTTCCCTGTACAATTTTTAAAAATTCATTCATTTCTCTTACAGTGTAAAATATCTAACCTTTTTATTCTATGTAGAATTCTTGTAGTCACTGCTCTACATATCCTCCCATGGACTCGAAACATTTGAACGAGTCGTTCGTAATGTTCAGAGGTAGCCCAACACAAGGGCCGGTCAAACCATGAATGCTTCAAACTACACACACTTCCGGCTACACTTTTCATACCGAAGTGTTTCTGGATATAAAAGGTGGTTGGTGTGGTGTCCAAGGACAGTTTTTTGTGGCGCTTACATATCCTGCAAGGTAAGGATGGGCATAGCCACCGAACCAAATGTCATCGAGGTTTTATACTTTTCAAGACGATTGAGGAAGCACGAACACATTGCATCAGTTTTATCAACACGAAGATTATTGCAAACAAATTCCCTTTGAATCTGTTCGAATTTAATTATGACATTCTAGAACAATTTTTGTGTGAGGTATTCAGAAAAGAGTTGTAAAGTTTTTTTGGATCACCCCCAGTATTATCCTGGTCTCTTAGGCGTCACCCATCTTCTCGGGTGTTCCAAGTGAGTTGCTCTGGATCTACTCCTGCCTCGTTTGTCCACCATTTTCCCAGTCAGAGCAAGATGCTCAAGGCCTCTTTATCGACTCAAGAGTCCCAGAAACTGCATTTGTCGCTTCTTAACTGGCTTTATTCGTAACCATCCCACGAATACCATCCACCTGACCTGGGCCTTTTTATTGTTTTTGTCCTGAGCTGGTTTCGAGGCACACGACGGCTACGTAGCAGAAAAAGAAATTAGGGCTAATATTTGAACGGCCTGAAACTTAAAGTTTAATGTTTCATTTTAACGGATTTTGTCAGAAATGGAAAAAAGTGCTGTACTTGTTTGTTGTGACTATACTGAAACACCTTGAAATATCTAAAACCTGTACGAGGGTACTTTTTGTTGATTTTTCCTCAGCATTTTCATACTGTTGTCTAAAGATGGCCGACTTTATTCGATGTTCAATCGACTTTACTTCGAATCGGACTCAGCCTCGTTGGAGTTTTGCCGACTTTGTTGATGGCTTCGTGAAGGGCGCAAGGACTTATCTCCAAAGCTTTGGGTTCATCGTTAGCGCGGAAGATTGGCTCGCATCATCAGTGTCTTAATGTCTTCCCAGGCCTCGGAATTAGAGGAGTTAAGGACTTGTCGACGCCCCGAGCTACCCAAGC
>NW_004797387.1:1215062-1217111 GCF_000002075.1 Aplysia californica
AAGAGAGAGAGAGAGAGAGAGGGGGGGAGGAGGGGGACAGACAGACAGAGAAACAGTCAATCGTCTGGTGGGATGAAGAGGGGGCGGGGTATAGGAGATGATAAAAAGGTAAAGATAGATTTCGCGCAAAAAGAAACCAAAAAGCCAATACCTTCAGACAAAGGAATTTTTAGATGCTTGGGAAAAGGGGGGATTATGATAGACAATAAGGGATTTTTAAAGATTTGACGAGAGAGGCGGACACATGAACGAGCGACGATGTAGAAGCATCTTTAACTCACGCCACACTGGGGCGCTAAAATTGTCAGCTCACATCATCAGCTTTTTAAAGACATTTTGCAGCCTAAAAAAGCGAGTTTCAATTTCGAAATTGCGAAAGACTTTTTATCCTCCTAAACTCGTCCTTTGGGCTTTCTCGCCTACCGGAAAGAGCGTCAAACTCAAACATACAAGGTCGCTGGTTTGATTCTGAACTAGATATTGATTTAAACCCTTCTGAAATGTAGTTTACATTGTTTGCTGCGGTTCACTTGGCACATTAATTAAATAATTTATTGGAAACAGACCAATCGTGATACGAGGGGTCTATGTCATTATGAACCCTATCGGAAGGACCTTAGCGCTAGGCACGCAGGAGGCACGGGCATAAAACTAAAATGACAATGTTGTGAGGGCCCATCTAATAGGCTTGTATTGTTCTATCCTAAGCCTTGTACTCTGACGTATTTCCGTTTCATTCTGGAGCGCACAGTTTGCCTCAATTTGAGCAAAATTATGAAGGGCAAGTAGGAAGTTACCATGCACAATCGATGTAACGATGCCGGTGTTTTGCCCTTCATGTTGGGTTATGGTACGACCCATGGTGCACACGCTATGCAGCAAAGTTGAGAGAGAGAAAGAGAGAGAGAGTGAGAGAGAGAGAGAGAGAGAGAGAGAGAGAGAGAGAGGGGGGGAGAGAGAGAGAGAACCGGAGGGTATGACAGTGCTATACAATTTAGATCATTTAAATGTATGACTGTTCGAGAAAGTTTGTTTTGAAATGATAGGCCTACATACACATTTTTTAAAGGAAAAGATAGAGACAAGAAGAAGAAAACAACGAAAAGAAAATACAATTCAAGATTAAGTAAGGAACACAGAAAAAGAGAAAAACCTAAGAGCAAATTTGGTTTTATGAAAACACAAAAGATCTAGAACATAACTGAAGTCAGTCCAAACCCATTTGGGCAACATCCTGCCAGTGGAGTATTTCTTGAAAAAACAAACAGAAACGAGGAAACTGTTTTTTAAAATAAAGGTGGTTTCAACACAATAATTGAGAAGGTGTACTTCCAAGTAAGAAAACTTTCAGATGTGTACAATGTGTACAGCATACATGAAAAAAGAACCAAGGAAAGGAAAAAAGTGGAGAAGAAAAGACAGTGCGGGAGCAAGAAAAAGGAGGAATATTTTTTTGATTATTTGTTTCTGAAGTGTGTGTGGGTAGACGTAACGTTTTGCTCAACTTTGGAACCCGTTTTCTAGCTTTTTTTCATGTTTCCACACCTTGAAGTATTTTCCCTATTTTCTTCAAACTTCGCCCGAATGATTTCATTTTGGGTTTTTATCATTCTAAGAAAAAGATGGTAGTATTTTCATGTTAACATTAACTTAATTCGTGAAACGTCCGACTTCTGTCTAAGCTTGATTGACACTGAGCGGCACTGACACATAATTTGCTTTCTATCCCACGAAGTGCAGTAAACATAGGAGAGTTATTAATGGGGAACAAATGGCCCTGTTCTTCGGTGACACGATAAGCAAAAGCATTATCACAATATGTAAGCCTGACGAAGAGACGCAGGAGAATACGGCAAAGAGAAAGCTTGAGAAGTAGTAGCCGAAAACTAGGCACCAAGAGAGAATGAGTTTGTTTTATTTTGTAATGTACGTGTTTTACGCCCCTGATGACACAATTTAGATCCGTTACAGGCGGGCTTCAACCCTTACAACAACAACTACTACTACTACTACTACTACTACTACTACTACTACTACTACTACTACTAC
>NW_004797387.1:1218520-1223559 GCF_000002075.1 Aplysia californica
TGTGTGTGCGTGTGTGTGTGTGTGTGTGTGAGAGAGAGAGAGAGAGAGAGAGAGTGTGTGTGTGTGTGTGTGTGTGTGTGTGTGTGTGTGCGCGCGCGCGCGTGTGTGTTTCATTTGCAACACTGTTTGTTCAGTAACCTCACTGCATTAGACCTATGTACCAATGAATGTCCTTGTTTGTCTGTTCTCATGAGGCTGTCTGTTTCGACTCCACCTATCTAAACCAACCCGAGCTGTGTTGGATTTGGGCACCCGCGTTGAAAAACGGACCCCATTGGCTAAAAATTAGGTTACAATAATATTATTATTCGTTTTAAAAAAAAGTTTTTACAACATCCAATATCGGAATGCGTGTAGATATCAAAGTGTATTTTCCATGGATGACGCACAATGTTGACAAATTCGACTTTGACCGCTATTATCTCTGAACTGTGTTTTACGTAAATATCTTAAACTCTCAATTACTTATTGAGCCGGACACTCGAAATTAGCTACAATGATGGCTTGTTAATAGGCTAATTTTGTTTTTGCTATAGGGTGTATTATCAAAACAATTTTGTATCATGATTTTCAAAATCATAATATATCAATGAGAACATCAAAATCAGAATAAAGGGGACCCTGTTACTTCAATGCATGCGACCACAGCGTTCCGTTTTTATCTTACAAAGTAAAATATTATTATATCTATTATTAGTTTTTGAGATTCAGAAATCTGAGACAAGTGTTTATTTTCGAGATGGACGCCATCAACATGGCAATAAGTGTCATGATTCATGAACAGTACCTCAAACTCAAAAATCATTTGATGCCATAGAATTGATTCTTAATTTAGTAAGTTAATGTATATTAGCCTGTAGATGGAGAAAAAAATTAGCTTACCAGAACACCCTCCCCCCCCCCCCTTTTTTTTTTTTAAAGCGAAAACCCCATAGATGTCTGTCTTAAATTAATGTAAAGCTAACTGGAAAAAAGGGCTCGCTGACATGTGATTAGTCGGGATGTGGGCCTCAAGGTTAATTGACCAACCGACAAATTAATTGTCTAACTGACGGGCGGACTATCTAAATAACTGACTGATCAACAAGCAAACTGGCAGACTAGCAGATTTTCTACAAGATATCCGCTCACAACCTTCCCTTTCATTACGTGCACGAGATATGCAAGGGAACAGTCCCGGGGTAGAGCTAGAGAGTTGTGGTAGAACACAGCAGCGACTGTGTGGCAGAAGAGGTAGAAGGGGAGCACTTCCTAGCACTCGGAAGAAAAAAAAAAGAAGGGGAAAACCTGGAATGCCAGAGATAAGAAAAAAGAAGCGACCACTGACACCTGCACATGCACTCCGGTGATGTGAGCTTTGGAAAGTCGGGGTGGGTTTTTACTTTAAATTTTGTTTGCCGGCATTTACTACATTCTTCATGATTTTGTTCTGATTTGCGCGGTGAGGGAGGAGAGGATAATGATGGTTTTCAGGTTAGGTTTTGTTTTGTTTTTGTTATGTTTTGTGTGTTTGTTTGTTTTTTTGGGGGGGGGGGGGGGGGTCCTTGTTGTTTGTTATTTGTTTTTGTTTTCTTTTGTTGTTGCCAGTTCGGGGTTTCTGCATTGTTGTGATCATTTGTTGGTTTTTAAAAAGAAGTATTTTTTTTTTTTACCAGTTGTTGCTTTTATGGACCTTGTTTCTTATCCTATCATTGGAGGAAGGCGCTAGAAGATGTGCATATGTGTGTGTGTGTTTTGTAACTACTATTATTTATCTATACATGTACATAAATCTTTCGTTCGACTAGTAGTCTCCTTTACATTTTTACCGTTGTGTACCAGAATGTCACAAACATGTTATTTGCCTTAACGAGGTAAAGAAAGAAATGAACTTACAAACGTGAAAAAAACAATAATTTGACCTTTTTTCAAACATCTGGCTAGTTATCTTTGATATGGTTATCAACACCTTTTTTAAAATACTTTTTTATAATTCAAACACCAAAAAGTTGCTTAGAGAATATCCATTCGAATCTTTCACATAGACGAAATAATAGTGCACATAGTGTCGAAGGGAGGTAATTGTTAATGTTGAAAAGCATGATGACAGCGTCAAAAAATCGTTTTTAAACTCCAAAGACACGTAAACCTTTTGTAAAAATTAAAAATGTCAGTAAAAGGCGATTTGTTTTGTGACTCTTGATAAGAGTAGACTTTCTGTATGTACGATTTGGCGTCTGTACTTGGAAGCAATCTGTGTGCGAACTGGAAAGCCGAGAATATTTCTGAGTGGTCTGGGGTTTGTTGGGGTAGTAATAGTTGTAATGCACATAGAGCAAGCTGTAGATTAATTCAGTTATTATCACCATTATTATTATTAATATTATCATCATTATCATAAGTAGTATTACCATAATTATTATTATGTGTCTCAATGGTGTAACGACTCGTCATTAGCCCGGATGTAGCCGTTCTGGGCCATTCATAACCCGGCATAGAATCTCCTTTGGGGTTTCTTGAATTTAGGCTTACAAGTGAGTTTTCAATGCTGAAAGGTAGTCTAAAGGAAGAGAACTCCGAGGTTAACGCCATTTACGGAAACTACTGAGTGGAGAGCAGCATTGAAAACTCATTTATAAGCTTTATTAATTTTTTTAAACAATTTTTTTTTACAGACAGAGTCCATGCAACCCAGCTCCTGGGTGGTGTACTTTGAGCCAATGAGGGCGTAAACTGTCAGTACCTAAATGTTTCAAACTTCTCCCTGGAACGAATTTACATGGAGCTATAAGCAGACCACTAAACCTATTGATTCCAATTGGCTGTATACATTTTGCCTTTTGGAAACTTGTCTCTTCATAGTTTGACTCATCAGACAATATGAAATAATAATTAAGGGGCTCTGATATACAAACATCCCTTTAGTTTTTCGTTCAAACCCTGAACATTCCGGCAAACGTCTGAATCAAAGACGGAAACTTGACGCCCCGTGTGTAAAGTTTTGTAAGAATAACAAGCTGACCCTACTGAATGAATTAGCAACGTCGGTGACAGAAGAAATTCGGAGATGTCTCCGGGGAGCACCCTGGAACTACATGTATTCGGAGACGTACTCCCGCACACAGGTGAACTGTTTTGGGGGTCAAATTGCGTATGGTTTGCTGCAGATCTCACAGGCAGCCTCTAAAACTGTCGCAAATCAATTACTTTCAAGTTAATTTCGAACCTAACGGTAAAATTTTGAATTATGAGTTAAAACAGGGGAAATGCCCCCCACCCCCCGGTAACCCACCAGATTTAGTTTTACTTGGTCTAGGGGCACAGAGCATTTTGATTGGTCTATCTACCGGAGACGTCTCCGGATATGTACCGTGGACGTCGGTACTGTATGAGTTTGCCACATTTGGTGGGAGCGGATCTAAAAAGGAAAAGTTCACAGAAGGCTGAACACAAATCGAAAAAGCAGAGCAGAGTCACTGCGGTATACGGCGACTGACAACCAAGATCTATAAATTACATTACTAAATTGAGTAGAAATTTATAGTGGTCGGTTTGGGGTTCAAGGTTTCAACACGGATATGAATGGGTCCTGAACTCTGTCCAGATACAGAATTTAAGGAGATGAAAGTAAAACAAAAAAAACTTAAATTCCTGGTTCAAAGAATTACGATGTCTTGCAATAAATTATGTTGAGTTGTGCCAAACTGTTGTTCCCTTGGAAAAACTTGCTTCGTCAAGTGCCACAAACCTATTGGTAAAAATGGTGTAAGGATGAAAACGTTCACGTAATTAAAGAAAAACAAAACGGGCGTATGTGATGTAACGGTAAGGCTTCTTCTACTTCTCGATTCGCATTATACTTGAAGACCAGTTTCTATCATAATAATAATAACTGGGCTGTCCTACGTTGTCCATGTGTTGGCTCGTACAGCTCCCCTTGTCCTTTGTCCCGGGGTAGGCCAAGAGTCGTGTCTTTGAGCTCTGTACGATCTACACAGCTGGAGGATGTGTTCCTCAGTTTGATCTTCTGCACTCCACTTTGATATTTTCTTGATGTACACACCTGTACATTTGAAGTTTCAGTCGAATCTGTTGGTTCTTAGTCAGTAATGGTTAGGTTATTCCCTGTTTAAAACGTGACTTCGATACGTATTATTTTCCCAAGAAAATCCGTCTTTTTGTTGTGATACGGTGTCTTACTCAGCCAGTACCGCCTCCTAAATTATTTACATTTTGTGAATCAAGGCAAAAATGTACTGTGCCGTGATAATAACTTAGCACCGGTGAGTATGTAAGCGCTGTATTTAACATTAACATCTAAACGGAACTAATAGGCGCCTGTGTGCATGAATAATACGTGGCTCGAGTTCTATTAAACAGTTCTGTTTTTAGATTATGAAAGGCCTCCTTGTTCAGTTTCTACAATACAGTTGCATACATACATGCATACATACAAACACACACGCACAAACACACACACGCACAAACATACATACATACATACATAGCCGGATTTCTGACCCTGACACCGGAAGTCACAGACGGGAAGTCATGAGACAGTCACCAAGCTTTGACCTAGATATGCAAATGAGGTATCAGCCACCCGACGGAATCTCCCATCCGGCCAGGAATCGATTCCGGCAGAAACCCAAGAGGCACACGAAGACTTGCTGAGTTATGCAGGCCAGATAAAATCGATACAGTAATTGGCGTTTAGCACTACGAAATGCATAGCAATGAGTATTATGAGTGTGTGTCTACCTGGCTGGCGGAACCGTTAGGCTCTTTACGCTCCAGGGTCCTTTCATTGTATAGTTAGTGGTCAGATAAAGAGGGCAGGTTCTTAGACCAAATGTATAGTTAGATAGGCATTGCCGACAGACATACAGACAGACAGACAACAAACTGATATAAAATACAATGTGCCAGACAGAAATAGAAAGAAAATAACAAAAACAGAGAACAAACAAAAAGCTCAGCTTCTGTGATACACCACCTTCTACATCACTTAATAACATAGTTGACATAGATTGACAGAACAACATATTGCCACTCTCACC
>NW_004797387.1:1225908-1231095 GCF_000002075.1 Aplysia californica
GGTAGATAGATAGATAGAGAGAGAGAGAGAGAGAGAGAGAGAGAGAAAGAGAGAGAAGGGAGGGATTGTATGTGTAAATAATTGTGCTGGTAGGGAAAGGGAGAAGAAAAAGGTAAAAGGTAGAGGGGGGGATCGACAGAATTTGTGTGTATGTGTTTGGTTGTGTGGGTGGGGAAGGCGAGACAAATAGAGAGCTAAGAATTACCGACAAAAATGAGCAGAGACAGGGAGAGGGAGGAAGAAGATGACGAAGCGTGAAAAGAGCAAAACTGGGGAGGGAGAGGAGACGGCAGAGTAAGAGACAAACTGAAATATGGGGTGGGGGGATAGAGACAGAGGAATGAGTAAACAGTTACTGAACTAAACCGATGATGAAGTGGAAAGGGAGACAACAAAAAAAGAAAGAGAGATTGACAAAGAATGGAGAGTGAGAGAACGAAGAGAAAATCGATCACAAGACGAGAAGGATGGAGAGCAAGAGTTCCCTCCCTCCTAAACGTCGCCGTGCTCCTCTAACCTTTGTGTTCGGTGGAATGTCCTTCTGCTAACGATATAACAATGTCTTGCCGTGTCGCTCCTATAATGGTTACGGTCTTCAGGCTATTCGCGTAGCACTAACCAGGTAAAAATATGATTAGTAAATTGTTCTTTTTAATGTTGGTATTTATACGCCCCCATCGACACAATTTTGATCATTTAGGAAGGGGTTTTTGACCCTGTCAGTCGTGGCCAGCTCACGCTGAGAGAGATACAACGTCCCAGCAGAAAGGAGAATCAGATAATATATAATAAGTAGTGCGTATACACTATACACGTAACAACGGTGTGTGCAGTTTAGCGGTCATGTACTTCTCCGTCGCACGCAGGAGACCTGGGTTCTATTCCCGAGCGGGGATGTTTTTTATCATGTATTATGAACTTTTTGCGAGGATGTTGTATTCTTCTTTGGCCGGGCTGGTCTTGCCAAGCAAGGTCCAAACCCACCTCTTAATTGGTCGCTTTTAAGGACAAGCGGGGATAGCCCAGATTTGTTGGGTTTCCAGAAATCTTGACCTACACCAAGAGTGGACATTGCCCTACCAATAGGAGATGTTTGGTTCCATTGGTGTGTACGTTTGTTTGGTTATAGAGAAAACTCTCCTTGTCTTTTAATGAAACTGAATAGGTATCCAAAAACCTTACCTTCGATTTTCTCGAAACAGCATTTTTCGGGATAGCCCCCTTGTGCTTAAAATCGACTAATTGATCTAACTTGTATCAGTGGTGGCGTAGAAATACCTGCATGAAAAATGACCTTCTGGTTCAAGGATTTAGGAACTTTGTAGAAGGTGAGCGAGTACAGGGCGGAGGATTATCCCCAAAAGTCAACTGACTAGGGAGCCCGTCAGCTAAATTAAGATGGCCCGCGGGTCAGATTCTGGGTCGACTTGACTGAATTATTTCCTTTGAACTTTTCGAAAATTATATAGATCTATCTCTCTCTGCTTTGTTATAAAATATAGCACTTTTTATGTAAAAGTTATTGTCTTAATTGATATCGGAATGCACGCACCGTCCCTCTGTTTGTAAGTTCAGGGCTTCAACATCTGTTATTCATTGGCACATCCCCCGGGGCGGTGCTACTGACTGAAGTGTCTTTAGGCCATTCCCAAAAGAGGGGTGACATTAACGTCTCAAGTTCTTGAGCACAGTAGAATTGTAATTGTAAATTGGCTGATTCATCAATGATCATGCTCATAACTGTACCTGAACTTATATAGGGAACTACTGCTTTTTCTTTTTTAATCCTTACTATCGTCATTTTTCCTCTACTTCTTTTGCATGTTTGTCACACTTTTGTGACCCGCTATTTCTGGGGTGCCTTGATTGTCGAAGCAGATTTTGTGCTGTAGAAGCTAGAGAGGTGATCAGAGTAAGCTCGATTCCCTGTAAGGACTTCTCAGTTGACATCCACCCGTTGGCGCTTATATGAACTTATGCAGTTGCGAGCACGTAAAACCTCTACTTAAACAAATGTCTGACAGAGACTGACTATGTGTTTTATTATAAACAATAAACAGCTGGACACTTAGCCCATTGACATTTGCAAGTATGAGTTATTTGGTATTTTTTTCAAACTTCCTGCTTTTTAAAAGATTTTTTAAAAATTTCTCTGAAATCACTTCATCCAAATAAATTTATATTTCTCTTTCCTTTATTTATTTATTTATTTATTTATTTATTTATTTATTTATTTATTTATTTATCGTTCACCTAGGTTACATGAACTAAATCAAATGCGAGGCACCGTGGTAGAATCAGGCTCTCGTCAATTTTTGGGCACATCGAGTTATTGGTATCATTTTAAAGCTTGTTCACTTGTCTTTATTTGGATGGAAAAAATATCCGTTTATCTTAAATACAAGTCAAGATATTTGAGAATGAAGGAGATGGGGGGTCACCTGTTTTTAAGAGGTAAAATTAGTAAGAAAATGGACGCCAAAGATTACTTATTTCCTTAGCTTAAGAGTCCATGGTAACTGAAAATTTTCATCTTTTGTGCCTTTAATCAACGTTTTTAAGAAAAATCCAGACAGAAATGAGTTCTTTTTGGACATGAAAGGTGTTGAGCCCTAAAACGAAAATTTGATTTAAATTCACAAACCCGCACAAAAATGCAAGTTTCTTCACTTTGATTATTTTGACGAGAGCCTGATTCCACCACGCTGCCTCACAAATGACAATGACGTTGGTAGTCTAGTCCATAGGCTACCGGATTCGTGATCAGGGGAGAAGGCAAAACTTGTTTGACAGGGTAATCAAAGTTAAACGGGACCAGATATTATGGCCAGGAGACATCACACAAGAATCTTACTCGAGGTGGCGACTCTTAAGTTGTGTGAATGAAAACAAATCCGGAATTCAACCGCCCAAATAATCGGGAAAGTTTCTAATTAAATATCAATTCCAACTAAAATTAAATTTAACTTTGGAAGTGAATACCCAAACCCAAAACAAGGAAGCAGAGATGTCAGTACTAGATCGATAATATGTTATAGATCTACCAGGGAGTCTAACTCTTTGGTAGAACATGACAATTATCATTTTTTTAAATTTCACTTTTGTCTGTTTTTGTCTAGCTTTTCGCGGCCAGGAGCCGGTGTCATAATCGAGGTCACGATCTGATTATAGGACGGTAAAAAGTCGAGGAAAAAAAACTGGCACTCGCAGCAG
This sequence comes from Aplysia californica, assembly GCF_000002075.1. Classification (NCBI taxonomy): domain Eukaryota; kingdom Metazoa; phylum Mollusca; class Gastropoda; order Aplysiida; family Aplysiidae; genus Aplysia; species Aplysia californica. The sequence continues at coordinate 1,229,122 of NW_004797387.1, forward strand.
TAAAGAAATTATTAGGAGTTAGCTCCCCTCGCATCTGTAAGGTAGACTCGACCAGTGTAATAGTTCACTTACATAATAAGGGCTTGCGACTGATTATAACTGGCCCGAAAGGGGTGAAAAGGGTAAATGTGACAATGAAACAGTTTTGACTGCTATGCACATATTTCCTTCATCTCTATTGGTAGACTCTTCCAGCCTTACTTTAAGCTTACTTAATCAAAGCTTGTGACTGCTTATGGAGTGGCCCGAGAGGGGTGAGCAGGCTATTTCTGTGGCAGTGAAACCGTTTTGAATGTTAGGCATACTGTTCATTGTTGATTATGAACGTCTTTTTACATTCAATATATAAGGTTTACAGTTATGGGTGAATTTGACTGCTACAACGTTTCAAAATTAGGAAGCGAAGCAGTGATTATTTGATTATATAGACTCTTCGCCACTGTTCGTGATACAAAAATAATATAATAGTGAGATGATGGTTTGGGGGCTCGACGCTTTGCTCGGTCGGATTTTGAGTCATTGGGAAGTGCACTTTACAAGAATTTTTACCATAACTTTGTCGCGGTTCTCTTGGAGATGGATGTTGAATTTGAAGGTCCCCTTATGGTATTGCAAGGGGCTTTAACACTTTCTCTGCCAGACATGCCCCTTCTACAGAGTTAAAGATAGTCTCGGGTATGGTAGTATATGGGTTAAAAGCTATTCAATTTCGCTCATTTCTTGATCCAATTGTCAAAACAACGCGTACGAATGAAACTACCAAGACAACAGTTATTTAGGGTAATGCTCGACGGCTGCAAACTGGCAGCTTGCACCTACATTATTACCCTAGGCGGATGAGTACATTATGGGAGCGTCGTGGCCTTTGTCGTGGTAATAATAGTATAACTTTGTGAGGTATGAAGAGTCTACTTTTCAGCAAGAGTTCAGTGTACTTTTTGAGAATACAGTGAAATCCTGTCATAACGAGAGGGAGGGGACCGGAGCAAAATGTCCGTTATAGCAGGATTCTCGCTATAAGGGATCCAGTAATAAATTCACGGGAAACTGTAAAGTAGACCTAATCTATGAGTTTTGTGTCCTGTTTATTTCCTTTTGCTATCTCCCCTGATGATAATTTTGTGTTTTTCTCCACCCCACCCCACCCTGTGGTGCATTCTGTCTGCTTGCGCATGTCACACATTTGCTCTATCCATCACATTGCTGTGACCTCTCCATCCCCGCATTGGAGAAGTGAGAGGCATGGTAGGCCTTGATAATCTAAACTAGGCTTACGCTTGCCTATCACGCGATGCGTTCTGCTTGTCTGCGCATGCCACACCCTCCATACTCAGTTGCTCCAGCCTTCATTGTTGACGCACATGGGCTCCCCTATTTTTTGTTTCGCAAGATCACCGACAAGTTTCTCAACTGGCGAGGTTTTGCATATGTATAATTGGCCTATGAACTGTGCACAGCAGCAGGAATATTCCGCTATAACCGACTCGCATGTTTGTCTGATAGCGCTATAGCAGTATTTTATTTACAAAGGTAAAGAGGAGGGAAAAAACGGGGTTTTAGAATAGTGTTTTTATAACAGACTTCTCGTTTTTTCCGGACTCGTTATAAGTGGACTCCACGGTATTGTTGTCATCATGATTATTATCAAAACATCATCATCGTCATCATCATCATCATCATTATCATCATCAACTTCATCATCATCATCATCATCATCATCATCATCATCATCACCATCATCATCATCATCATCATCATCATCATCATCATCATCATCATTATCATCAAAGGACTGCTAGGCAACAATTCAAATATAAATGATTTGCGCCTAAAGTTAAGTGAAACCACAGCGACAATAAAGAATCAGTGGACTTCAAGCCATGTTGGAATCGAAGGAAATGAGGCAGCAGACCAAGCTGCAAATAAAGCCAGAGAGATTGAAGGAGACATACTACCAACAACATACAGGGGAGT
>NW_004797387.1:1234146-1235757 GCF_000002075.1 Aplysia californica
GTGTGTGTGTGTGTGTGTGTGTGTGCTCAAAGGGGGGAGGGAGTCTCTTTAAAGTTGTCAGAATTGGTGGGTTTTTCTTTATCTCCCATTGACACGATTCAGATCAAAGATACGAGTTAAGACCCTAAAAAGGGAGAGTTTTTTCTGTCATCTCATTCAGCCTTATTGGGCCCCTGACAGGCAGGGTCAAAACAACCTGTCTCCTGAATGGTCTAAACCATGTCAATGGAAACGCAAAAGATTCATGAACAATTTGTTTGTAGAACCTATGTTTTGGTTTTTTTTAAATAATGTCAGTGTTTTTATGCCCCCATCAATACAATTTAGATCTCTTAGAAGTCGAGCTTCGATCAGGTCCCACCCTCAACGCCTCAGTAGAAAGACCAAGATACTCGATAAAAACTATTCTCCCCACACGGGAATCAAACTCGGGTCTTCTGTGTGTGACGACAAAGTACCTGACCGTCACACCACAGACGCCTGTGCCGCCATTGAAGAAACCATAACCTCTGAAACTAACGTCCATCTCTATGGACCGAGCTAAACATTTTATGGAGAGTCTTGAGCAGATCCAAACAGGACTCTCTACCACGTAGTCCTGCATATTACCGAGACAATCGGGCAGCCGCCAAAAGAACACTTTTAAGATGAACGTGAACGAAGTTGACGGCTCTCTATCTCAGTTTCGTTTTATAATAAAGATCCCCCCTCCCCCAATCCTTATACCGGACTCGCTCATCAGCTGTATAGCACTGTGCTATAGGTCGGCGCGACGAGCCCCGATTTCGTTTTTAGATTAGCAAAGGAATCCTGTAAAAACAAAAAGAGTTGTTTCTGTTTCTGTGGTAGTTAATGCTGTTTATGTTGTGTGTATTGAGTGTATGTATTTTGTGTTTGTGTTTATGTACTAAGAAGTTCGTGTAGTACATTGTATGAGCCTTCTCCTAATTTTTCGCTGTGTTTGTCGTGACGCAGCACTGGCACAACTGAGGGACACGCACACATAGAAACGTCAATTCGGAGCATACAAGACAAACCTGAACTAAGAATCCAGAAGTGAAAAAGAAAGGAGGAGGCTTTAGAGGACCTGGCACCATGATGATGAAGTACAGACAAAGAGGACTGGACATTGTCGGAGACTGCCGGAGTGACTGGACTCTGGACCCGGCAGGATCGTGAAGACTTGAGGGAGCTTGTTGTTGGCTAATGTTCCACACGCGAGATAAGTGGGGGTAGAAAGGAGAAGATTGGCCGCAAGGAGATAGTCTTTAAGGGGAAACTGATTAAGGAGAGATGAGAGATGGTGCTTTTGCGAGACAGAGATTAGGGTAATATTCATTGAAACACGATGAGATCAAGATTGGAAGAAGACACGGAAAAATAAGGGAACGGCAACAGTCAGAAGACAAACAAACAGACTGATTGACAGAAAGGCACATGCAGACAAATAGACATGTGAACATATAAACTAATAGACCGACAGTCGATAAGACAGGTGGTTGTGAAGAAAAATATGGAGATTGGAAAGAGAGCAAGAGACTATTTGGGTGTGGGGGGGGGGAGACAGAGACAGACAGACAGACAGACAGACAGACAGACAGACAGACAGAA
>NW_004797387.1:1237783-1238947 GCF_000002075.1 Aplysia californica
TGGCCGATTCTAACATGCCCAAAAGAATCAACCGGGGCTGGATGGGGTAGCGTATACACTTGGCAGGATTTTTTTAAACAACAACAATTATCGTTCCCATTAAGGAATAGAACTAATTAACACACACACACACACACACACACACACACACACACACACACACACACACACACACACACACACATTCAAGTAGCGACCTGTAAACGAAAGAAGACACACAATTATCACAAACATAGTTGCTTATTCATCTCTGACATTCAGGATCAATCAAGAGTACAAACGCATCGACAGACTGAGTTGCCTTGGCAACAACGCTGCGAGTTGCTTTAAAACAAGGTGTTCCACTAAAAAATCTAAACAATCACAGCGAGTATGTTCATCGCTTTGACAATGAACACATATGTATTACTTCATTTACACTTAGCGTCGTGTGTCGTTGAGAGCACACCGACTTGTTGGAAAATACTTACTTGTGCACGGTGGTGTTTGTTTGGTTTTTTCTTTAAAACTTTTCAACCCCAAAAATTTATGTGTATATGTAACAAGCTACTTTTTTTTAAAGTCTGAAAGCAGAGCAGGATAAGGAAAGCTTAACACAAAGCAATCACTTAGAAGCAGCCCCCATGTTATTTATCGGCACACCGTTTTAAATGTTATACGGGGTGCCCACTACGGCTGGGATCGGCCGATCTGGCCGATTGCCCGACTCGATCACCTCAAAAAACAAACGAGTTTCAGGCGATTGGCCTGATCCAGCTGTAGTGGGCACCCTGTATTAGAGATTTTGATGACAATTCGCTACTTCGAAATTACAAAGTTATATCTGCTCAAGATCTAGTTTTGAGAAATTTGACTTTTGAAGTTTTTAGCTTCACAACAAGTCATGTTCTTTCGAATACAATTCTTTGAACATCTTGATAACGACTCAAAATAATCTTATTATTTTGATAGTTACAGTACACCAAGGACACCGGTCAGCGTGGTGTGAACGTCAAGGTCAAAGTGCATTACCAGCGTCTGGGGAGTTTTGGTTAGATACACACGCGCGCACAGGCACACACAACACACACACGCAAGCACGCACGCATGCACGTACACATACATACATACATACATACATACATACATACATACATATATACATACATACATACATACATACAT
>NW_004797387.1:1240706-1243372 GCF_000002075.1 Aplysia californica
TATATTTATATATATATAATATATTCGTTTGAAAAGGAAACGAACAAAGACAGCACCACTAGAGTAGTTTAGAATTGCTTTTTTAACGATAAGGAAAGACATAGCAATGTCGTTAGTCTGTCAGCAGAATCATTGTGATCAAGTATGATATGATATATAGATAGGGTAAAAGAAACCAGATAGGAAGACGAAGCTGTAAAATGGACTATCAACGAAAGAAAATGTCGATTTGTTGTGGTCTCACCTTACTCATTTGACGTTGTTGTTGTTGTTGTTGTTGTTGTTGTTGTTATTGTTGTGGCTGCTGCAATTGTTATTGTTGTTATTGTTGTTTTTATTGTTGTGTGTTTGCAAATATAGCCCACTGATTTGGCCGTCAGTGGAGTCAATAATTTGCCTATTGCGCCCACTTGCAACCCCAAGCAGAGTGTTGCTGTTTGTTGTTATTATTGCTGTTTTAAGTTTAAAACCAGCCATGGTATCTAGAATAAAGGAGGGGTTGAAAAGCAATCTAATAAAAAGACATTAAAGAGAAAAGAAAGAAAGAAGAATGGGATAACAGGAAGGGTTTTTCTTTCTTCTGATACTTGCAATTTCGCTTTAGCAAGCTCAAGGTTGGAAAGACAGAAAGTAACATACTTGGAGAGCTGTAACAAGATGACGATAAATTGCCTGTCAATTTACAACGGAGATCCCAGGGACAAAGACAGAGTCAGAGACCAGAGCTAGAATAGAGAGTTTATAAAAAAAGAAACACTAGCTAGGTCTCAAAGACACACTCGATTAAAAGGCCTTGAGAATTGGCATTTACTTTATTTACTTCGTATAATTCTTTTTGTCGGGGACCTGGTCAAGGAGATTACCTATGTATATTTTTTCTATATTTGAGTAATTGTGTTTATCACCTTCCTCATCCCACAAATACACACACACACACACGCACACACACACATACATACACACACTCGCATACAATCTCTCTCTCTCTCTTTCTCTCTCTCTCTCTCTCTCACACACACACACACACACACACACATACACACACACACACACACACACACACACACACACACATACAAACACATACACACATACACAGAGACTTGCACGCATATTCTTGCATGCACGCACACACACTTGCACGCACGTACACACATACGCATCCACACGTAAATAAACCCACAGGTGCATACATATACCCACTCACATGCACATGCATACAGACATGCATATACACACGTGCACGCGCGCGCGCGCGCACACACACACACACGCGCACACACATACACACACACAAAATCAGTACGTCCCGTTCTTGCTGTCATATACCCTTCTCACCACCCACAGAGTGCCTTTTACCAAACAGAAAGCTACTCTAGTGTTATGTTGCACGTATTGTATCTTTTTTATGCTAGTGTTTTACGCCCGCGTCAACATAGATTAGATCATAATTTGGGATTCGGGCTTCGACTCTGCCTGTCAGTGCTTAACCAGGACTGAGACGGCACAAGATACAGCATCCCAGCAGAAAGACTGAGATACTTAGATCTAATAAAGATTCTCCCCTTTCGAGAATGAACCTCGCCCCGCCCCCCCCTTTTCTGTGCACGACAACGACACGCATGACTGCTCCATCATAGACACCTGCCCGACATGTCTGAAATGTTCTTTTAGACTTACAGTTTACATCGTGTGATTGCTTCAGCCCTGCTAGAAAGATTGAACAAAAAGTGAATGGGACAAAGCATCAGAAAGATTAAACAAAAAGTGAATAGGACAAAGCATCAGAAAGATTGAACAAAAAGTGAATGGGACAAAGCATCAGAAAGATTAAACAAAAAGTGAATAGGACAAAGCATCAGAAAGATTGAACAAAAAGCGAATGGGACAAAGCATCAGACTGTCCATTATATGCAGTAGGCGTGAGTTTCTTTCTCGATAGGTGATGTCTTTTTTTTTCGAGTACCTCCGTCTTGTAGCTGGGAAGTGGTATCCTTCTGCACATATGTAGATATGATAAATTATTATTACCCCAGCAGACCTGATAGTGATAGAGTTCTGAAACCGACATCTCAACTTCCTGGGAACATACAATGCAAAATCTGTCATTTTACAGAACTATGACAATGACAAGATATCATGTTGCTGCCTATGGCTGGGTACCCATTCACATCTCGATGAAGTGAGGAACATTTGCATTCGTGTAAAGTGCTTTTCTCAAGGATATAATGTCAGCCTGACCTGTGCATGGAATGAAACGCAAAACCTTCAAACTCACGACAACAAGTCCTGTAGCATAACCCATGGACTACAAACGTTGAGTTGACCCTAATAGGCAGGTTAGAAGTACTCTGTTTTCTAAAGTATCTAAAAAGGAACAGAGGAGGAGCAACATATTTCTTGCGTCCCATGGGCAAAACAGAAGTAGGTCTCAGAAAGCCCCCTTTCTCTCTTTTCTAAGTCCCTGGAATCCTGAACGGGGACTCTCGTGACCTAGAGGTTAAGGTGTTCGACTCTAATCCAAAGGTCCCGTGTTCGAATTCGGGTAGCGACGGAAAAAAATTGTTCTCTAAAATTGTCTCTTTTCACCTCCTTTCCTGCTCTCTAGCAATGTTCTGTCGTCTACTTTCGTCTCCACTTTCTGCCTCCCCCCCCCCCCCCCCCCT
>NW_004797387.1:1243472-1244589 GCF_000002075.1 Aplysia californica
GCCCCCCCCCCCCCCCCTCACCTCATTTGCCCCCTCCTCAGGGCTTCTGACTCTTTCTGCAGCTTTTCTACTGCTAGTCCTTGGCTCCTTCTTACTGCTGTCTTTCATCCACACCCTTGATCTTCTGGAAGGAAAGAGCTGGATCTACAACTAGCCTTCTCGGATAAGGGCGAAAAACCTCGGAGGTCCCGTGTGCAAGCTAGGAAGTTAAAAATCTCTTGGCGGTCTAAAATCGATAAGACTAGGCTTCGGCGGACACCCGGGCAAAATTCAAATTTTCCTACCAACTGAAAATTTTTAAGGGGTCAAGCGCGCTCATATGACCTTATTATGCAGTTGTGAGCCCCTTAAAACACTTACCAAAAAAAGAAGAAAAAGAAAAAGAAAAAATCCTGAACCTAGAAGGGTCTTGACAAGCAGGGCCAAACCTTGCCTCGTACCCATGGGGTAGTAAAACACTTTCACTTTAAAAAGCGTTGACTACAATGTCTTAACGAAAACAAGAATAAGGTCTTTTATGTCTCCTTTCTCTGCTCTCCTGGTTCTTTTAACTCTACCGTTCGTCTTCTTGAATATTTGATGCCAAACATAGATATATCTATGTGATGGTCTCCCTTTCGGTGTATATTTCTCTTCCCTCTGACAATCCTTTCAAGTTGTATTAATCATGGATTGATGTGCCATGATGTGTCCAGAACTGTTTCCTTTCTGCATATATTCTATGTTCTATCACACTGTCAGCATAATCCATTATTATTTCTGTTTTCTCCTGATTGTTTACGTCGATACCCCCGAATTTCCATAATGCCATATCTTTTGTGTGCCGTCTTCAAAGTCTGAAGTCTGGTTTCACTCCGCGTTTCTGATTACACGATGCACTCAGGAAGTGAGAGCATCTTTAGTGCTTGAAACATTGTTGTTGTTGGAATGTTCCTCATTTGTTAGAAGGCTTGCACAAACTGACAACATGCTTTCTGTTTTTGTATTGCTAATTGTATTGTTTTGCCTCTAATTTTTGTTTGAGTTTTCTTTTGTTTTTGTTTTTTGCCATTGCTATTGCTTTGTTTTGTGGCTTTTTTTATTTGTTTTGTGGGTTTTGTGCGTGTGTGTGTGTGTG
>NW_004797387.1:1245894-1250425 GCF_000002075.1 Aplysia californica
GAGAGAGAGAGAGAGAGAGAGAGACAGACAGACAGAGAGAGAGAGAGAGAGAGAGAGACAGACAGACAGACAGAGAGAGAGAGAGAGACGATGAGTTCTAATGAGTGGCATATGTCTTGGAGCATATCAGATACATTATAAAATCTTCGTTAATCCTCTGTTGGAAGACACTTATGGAATATGTAAGGCATTAAGGAAAGAAGGTGAAGAGATGACACACAGAGAGAGAGAGAGAGAGAGAGAGAGAGAGGGGGGGAGAGAGAGAGAAATAGGGAGTTGAGGGGGAGGGAGGAAGAGACAGAAAATGAGGGTGTGAATATTTGTGAGTGGGAGTGTAAGGGGGCGAGAGGTAATTAGTTGTATCTTTGGGGCAAATAGAAGTAAGTAGGTATAAATATACAAGACACCTTGACAGATGTAGCAGTGGATACCAAAGATGAAAGACCTACCAGTGGCACTCCTCCCAACAATCCTCATTTAAATTGGAAATAATTTCCTTCACTTCAACATGTCCGACATGCATTAAGACCTTGTTGTGTTATTATCTCAATTTCAAGCTCCCTTCCCACGCCTGTAATTCCGCACTTCCATCAGCTTCCATATCTATCCATGAGTATTTCGGGGCTTAGGCTTGAATCAGAAAGTAATTTTGATCATTCATCGGAATGGTGAAAGTAGCGAGGCAGATTGAAACAAGGGGCGGGGGTGAATAATCTAATTTTTTGGTGCGCTTTGCACGACGCAGATCGGGTGCTGTTCTGTTTATATCACTTTTCGAACGAGTAAAACAAAGCGTTGATGTCCACTGGTTTGAAAAATAAAAGAGTCGGATCACCGGAACAAATTTACAAGTCGTTACAGGAGGGAAAATGGAATAGATGAAAAGAAAAAGTAAAAGAAAAAGAAAAAAGAATTATGTTGCTTTTGGATTTTTCTTGAACTGAATTTGTCCTTGTAACGCTTAAGTTTACAACAGCGAATACATGAACATTTATATTTTTAATGGAGGTGTTTTTATGCCACCATCGAGCCGATATAGATCATTTAATAGGCGAACTTTGACCCTGTTATCAGGGTAAACTCGAGCTGAGAGGGATAAACGTCCCAGCAGAAAGAACGAGATATGCAATATGAATTCTCCATACACGACAATCGAACTCGGTCAGCTCCATGCGATGTCTAAGTGTCTAACCCTGAACTTCAGACATCGTAGGGTTCAAATCAGACTATCTTGAAGCAATGCAAAAATACATTAAGTTTATTGCCTGCCAATTTCAGTTTCAGAAAAAGAAAACAGTTGAAAACCCTGCTTGAATAACGAAGCAGTTCCCCCCAAAAAGCCACTCTTCAAGCGTTGTCCAATGACCAGAACCCACGACCTCAATGAGTTTAACATGCCCTTGTCCTGAATCAAGTCTGTGTCACTTAAACAACGCGACAATTCTAAAGATAATGTTATATGTTCTATACCCCAAAAAAAAAATACCCACGAAAAAGTCAACCAAATATTGGCATCAATATAGAGTACCAGACAGGATTGTCTCACAATACAAGATTTATAGATTTGTTTTAAAACCTTATCTTTTTTTGGTTATTGCTTTAGGCATATATAATAATTGACTGACAAATCAAGTCGTCTTGATAAACAAAAATCTGATATCTTGTTATTCAAAGCCCAAAACGGAAGTGACGTCTTTGGGAAACAAACCGGTCAAATCAGGACGGATCACACGGTCGGGGGACTGTTCTCCGGTCAGCGGAAGGTCAAACCTGGGTCTCAGATTGATCGCATTAAGGCCCAGAAGCTTCTAGGCCCGTGGTTGACCCGATTGCTATCAGGCTGAAGAAGTCAGTAATTGTTAATGTTCTACGCCCCCATCTAAACGATACGTGGGCCGGTCAGAAAATTACATGTAGGCAAACATTCTTAGCTTCGTTAGCAATCCCTTCAAAAGCACTAAGCCTAGAAAACAAAATAGTTGAAGCAGAGAAAAAAATTCTATTTCATTCTTTTTACCATAGAACTTACAATATACAAGTATGTGAGGCAGCGTGGTGGTATCAGGCTGTCGTCAAAATAATGAAATTGAAAAAAAACAGCAGTTTTCTCCCAGCTTAGCAATTTTTATCAAATTTTTGTTTTTTGGCTCAACACCTTTTTATGTCCATTTACAAACACATTCATTTCAAGATTTCACCGAAAAACGTTGATTAAAGGTACAAAAATATAAATTTACAGTTTCTATGGACTCTTCAGCTTTGAAATTTACCAAGCTTTGGCGGCCATTTTCTCATTAATTTTACCTCATAAACCAGGTGACCCCCACCTCCTTCAATCCAAAATATCTCCACTTCTATTGAAGAAGGAAGGGTAACTTTTTTATTGAAAGCAATACAAAAGAACAAGCTTTAAGATGATACCAATAACTCAATATGCCCAAAAATTGACTGACGACAGCCTGATTCCACAACGCTGCCTCACATATATCTTTTCTTGCCTTTTTCAACTTTAAGAATTTTAATTTCGGTAAAGTATTTCTTGAGCACATGCAACCGATACCATTAATAAAGAAAGTGCTTTTTTTTTTTTATTCAAAGTTTTGGGTTTAGTAGACTACGCCTAAATAGTTGGCTGGTGTTACTTGTCGTAATGTCAAATGGTTGATTGGAGCAATTATAAACGTATAGATCTATATGGTTTGCGTCTTCATTGATATATTTTAGATGATTTGGGGAGACAGGCTGCTTCGACTCTGTTTGTCTGTGCCAAGTCGGGCTCAGTAGAATTCAATATCCCAGCAGACAGAGGTGGAGATATTGCATTGAAAATGACTCCAGTGGGAAATCGAACTCACACCACCTGCCTGAAACATCGAAGGGTCTAATCGCAAACCCTCAGAAATCCGTCAGGCGAAGCTCACTGGGCGAAGTGGCAATAAACGTAACATCAATGAGCTATACACAACAATTTCCCTTTATAAGGTGAGAAGTTGTAAGAGTCTTTTTTATACTTTCTGGTTTGTTTTGAGTTTTTAAGGGCTGGTGGGGCACCTAGAAATCTTGTTTTGGGGCAAATTTATGCAAATTGGGGTTATTACATACTATAGTACCTGTACATTTTCTGAACAATATCCAGAAACGTATGTAAGCTTTGCTACACCCTAAAGCTGTCTTTTTTGTTCAAGTGTTTCGGCAAAAGCAGATGTCTTCCAGTCAGTTCTTACCTTTATCGGCTGTTTTCTCACAATTCTATTTTTTCCACACATTATCCCATTTTTCTGCCCTGTTTCTTGTTCAATTTCAATGTAACTTTAACAGTATGCCAACAACACCTAGTTCTAAATTTTTGCTTTTTGAATTTTTGATTAATGTGGTAGTTTTTTATTTATGGGCTTGGAAAGCATGAATTTTCCTTTTTTTCACTTTTTTTGCAACAACCCAATTGTAAGAGTCATAAAATAAAAACTAAAGCATATATCAAAAATCCAACAACACAAATTTAAGACCTATATGTTTACTGTTGCCACGCCAAATTAGAAGTTAATAGGTTAATGTGTGTGTGTGTGTGTGTGTGTGTATATCTATCTATCTATCTATAATATATTCGTTTGAAAAGGAAACGAACAAAGACAGCACCACTAGAGTAGTTTAGAATTGCTTTTTTAACGATAAGGAAAGACATAGCAATGTCGTTAGTCTGTCAGCAGAATCATTGTGATCAAGTATGATATGATATATAGATAGGGTAAAAGAAACCAGATAGGAAGACGAAGCTGTAAAATGGACTATCAACGAAAGAAAATGTCGATTTGTTGTGGTCTCACCTTACTCATTTGACGTTGTTGTTGTTGTTGTTGTTGTTGTTGTTGTTATTGTTGTGGCTGCTGCAATTGTTATTGTTGTTATTGTTGTTTTTATTGTTGTGTGTTTGCAAATATAGCCCACTGATTTGGCCGTCAGTGGAGTCAATAATTTGCCTATTGCGCCCACTTGCAACCCCAAGCAGAGTGTTGCTGTTTGTTGTTATTATTGCTGTTTTAAGTTTAAAACCAGCCATGGTATCTAGAATAAAGGAGGGGTTGAAAAGCAATCTAATAAAAAGACATAAAAGAGAAAAGAAAGAAAGAAGAATGGGATAACAGGAAGGGTTTTTCTTTCTTCTGATACTTGCAATTTCGCTTTAGCAAGCTCAAGGTTGGAAAGACAGAAAGTAACATACTTGGAGAGCTGTAACAAGATGACGATAAATTGCCTGTCAATTTACAACGGAGATCCCAGGGACAAAGACAGAGTCAGAGACCAGAGCTAGAATAGAGAGTTTATAAAAAAAGAAACACTAGCTAGGTCTCAAAGACACACTCGATTAAAAGGCCTTGAGAATTGGCATTTACTTTATTTACTTCGTATAATTCTTTTTGTCGGGGACCTGGTCAAGGAGATTACCTATGTATATTTTTTCTATATTTGAGTAATTGTGTTTATCACCTTCCTCATCCCACAAATACACACACACACACACGCACACACACAC
>NW_004797387.1:1255596-1258080 GCF_000002075.1 Aplysia californica
AGACAGACAGACAGACAGACAGACAGACAGACAGACAGACAGATAGACAGACAGACAGACAGACAAACGGACAGACAAACGGACGGATGGATGGATGGACGGACGGACAGACAGTCAGACAGAGGAAGGATTAATAGAGATTAAACGCACGCGACCTTCAGCCCTTCAGTGGGAGTACAACCGTGTCCCCAGGGAGAGATTCCCAGCACGAGTTTAGAGAGTGGCCAGTGGCCGGTCCCTGACAACGCCAGCATGCCGGCCCACACGGCACGCGTCTCGCGTCTATAGACAGCCTTCCCGGCGGTCCACACCGTGCCATACTGGTGCCTGTAGTGATGCGGCCTGCAGTATCTATTTGGAGACGGCTCCGACGGAAATACACCAATCAAAATGCTTTGTGCCTCTAGACCAAGTTTTTTAAAAAAGCTGGGGGTTACTGCCCCCTGTTTTATCACGATTAATTTCATATTTTGAAGTTAAATTTGAAATGTTCTTGAAAATAGTTGATTAGCGAATGTTTTAGCTGCTGTATGTGTGATCTGCAGCAAATAATACGCAGTTTGACCCCCCCCCCCCTCTCTAAAGCAATGCATCTGTGTGCGGGAGAGCGTCTCTGAATAGTTCCTGGTTGTTCGCCGGAGACGTCTCCGAATATCTTTTGCCGATGCGGCCAGCCCTGTACCGCACCAAGAGGAAACTTGACCGTATGTTCGGTCGGTGAGCTATGGACCGCACCAACGCGACCCATTCATTCTGTCGTTCTCCTCTAGGTGGCATTGTCAACGACTCACCAACGAAACAGTTGACCTACTCTTCTGTCGTTGTGTTGCACTGAGTCTATACTTTTGTCTGTTGCACACAGAAGACGTGAATTTGGTTCTTTTCTCGCGTACGAAGCGATGTTTTTTCCCCTAGTTTTTTTTTTCTTTTTTTTTGGAGGGAGTGGTCGGGGTTTTTTTTGGATTTTGTTTTTGTTTTGTAGTTTTTGTTGGTTGTTTTGTTTGTTTTTGTTTTTGTTTTTGTTGGGGGGGGTTTGGGGGGGGGGGGTGCTGATGGCTTTTTTAAAAACAAAAATATATCCGTCCGTCTGCAGCTGGGGCATGATGTCCATTGCAGCTCGGTCTGACCGTGACAAAGAGGGTCAAAGCAACCTCCATCAACTTGATGAAGTTGGGTCGATATGGGCGTAAAACATTAAGATGTATAACTACAATTACATTTACAGGAAGCCAGTGAGCTCAGTGGGTGATTGACGGACGCCGCTGTGTGGCTTTTTCTCCCTTCTTTTCATTTTGATATCTAGCTTCATTATGTCTCCTTAAAAAAAGGCTCGTTATATTTAGTAAAATTCTAATCTTCGCCCCTATTTGACCTAGTTATTGTGCAAGTATCGTAAAACACTTATTAAAACTAAGTTGTTCGTAAATAAACTAAGGTTTCGAGTTACGAAAACTAGCCCATGCCAAAAGTTGAGAATATACCCTATTTCATGTGTGAACCTTTACCATACTGTCAGATAACAACTGTGTTTCCAGTGCACCCAACCATGCCGGGATACACAATTATACTGGCAAGCTTATATAGGTGAAAGGTAATGGTCGGGTGAGTTTTCCTTGCACCACTGAGCGCCATCCTTGTAGGGTGGGGAAAGAAAACATTCTGCGGAAATGAACACAGGTGTGATGGAGAATACACATGACTCTACGGCCTTGCTCTGTTGAGGGAAAGGGGGCAAGTGTGCTGAGCTGTGCCCATTTGACTCTACTAATACTGCTATTCAAAGTCCATGATTTTTTAAATTCACTATTCGCGGCTGTTTGAAGCTTCGTAAATTCCCCCCGAATTCAGTGTGATTTTTACAAATGGATTATGTATTTTCGTCTTTTTTTTCTTAACAAATCATTGTAAAATTAGAGCACAGAATATATAAAAATCGAGTATAAAATACAAAAATATGTTTTACTTAATGATTACAAGACAGTGTGATAATTGGAGCCAACAAGAGTTATAAAACATGCCTCTAAGAAATATTTCCTATTATTCAATATTCACTCGTCCCACAATGAATAGCCCAAGGGCTCATGACTCTCGAAAATCGAAGCACAGCGGGTGGGCTCGTGTAATAATAAAAAAATTCGTGAATAGTATTCGAATAGAACGAATAGTGACTCTACGTTTCGAACTCAAAATCGTCCATGTACACGATTTTAGACAGTTCAGGATTTGTTGTGTGCAAATTCGTTTTTTTTTTTTCTAATGTGAAGTGTCAACTTTTCCCCCTGTGCATATGAGATGTTTCTGCCCCCAATAAGCCATATACCTTGATCTTATCAATTAAAATCTATTACAGACAATCCCCATTGCTTTATCAGCATTTTAGCTGATCTGAACTGTGAAATTATTTTATTGTGCGTGTGTGTATGTGTGTGTGCGTGTGTATGTGTGTGTGAGTGTGTGTGTGTGTGTGTGTGTGTGTGTGTGTGT
>NW_004797387.1:1258201-1269945 GCF_000002075.1 Aplysia californica
AGAGAGAGAGTGTGTGTGTGTGTGTGTGTGTGTACGTGTGTGTTTGTGTGTGTGTGTTTGTTTTTATAATTAGAGGGAAATCAAGTCGTAGGAATTGAGACAGTCTTTTAAATTGCAGCCATGATACTTCACTGTTGGGGATTTATAATTCAAGAGTGTGGTGCAAACAGGCTTAATATCAAAATGAAGCAATGTCGGTGATAGCAATTTTTTGATGTGTTGTCTCTGGGGTGTGTCCTTTAGAAAGTGGGGCGTTGCTCTATGGAGACAAGATTGTTTGCTTGTTTGAGTAAAGAGAAGCACATCGACACGATAACGCCATTTAATGCGTGGTAAAAGCAAAACAGACTCACAGAAACAGCTGAGGGGAAAGAAGTAGGACCTACACTGGTAACGTCCTCCAGCGCGTGACTAGAGGTGGTGTTCATATTAATAATAGATAAGATTTGTACAGCACAAATCCCCGCTCAACAGAAAGCTCTATGCGCTTCACAATCTATACTATTACCCCCAGCAGACCTGGGAGCATTCTGAAACAACCTCAACTTCCTGGGAAGCATACAGTGCAAACAGCCTTTTTATAGGCTCTAAAAAATTAACATACTAAGATCTTTCGCTGTCTATGGCCGGGTACCCATTCCCACATGGGTGAAGTGAGGAAAATTCGTGTAAAGTGAATTTCCCGAAGACACAACGTCGGACCCGCGGCTCGAACCTCCGAACCCGCAACCTCACGAGTCCAATAGCCAAACCAGTAGACTACCGACGCCGCATTTGAATTAATAATTGTAGTTTTTATTAAGCTACGCTTGCAATGAAAGGATATGCATTCATCATTGTACACCGAATCATCACAAGGAAAAATGAAGTGGAGTTTTTTCGTATTTTCTATATTTCTCTGTGAGAGCAATGACACAGACTAAATGTCGGAAGATTCTAGTTCCCGTTGGAATGTAGGCTATTTAATTGATCTTCCTCTCTTCTACCTCTCCTCTCATTAGGCACATAATTATGTTGTCTTTACTGTTGTTGTTTTTGTAGTTGTGTTAGATACCCCTAGTCAACGATGATGAGACGACCATTTCTACTGTCTCTGTGCGTTCGATTTTTAGTTCTCTGTGGGGATGACGACTCTGTGATGCAGGTCTAAGAGAAATCAGAGATGACCTCCTATATCATACTTTGAAAACCTAAAACCCGACAGAGTTCTACAACTTCCATGAAATAAAATTATGTCGAAGCAGAGACCGAGTAAGGTTGGGGTCTGTCGTAATAAGCGGCGGGGCACCAACGGACGCACGTGGTCATGATGACAGCGTCTGTCGAAATATGGACTTTGAGTTTGAGAAGGAACGCCGAACGACCCACGCAAAAATATTGAACTGTCAATGTGAAAGGGAAAGGGCTGGCGCGAACGATTAGAGGGTTGCTCAGTCAGGGCAGCCTACAACCCAACAACCCCCACCCCTCTCCTTTTCCTTCTTTTCTCTTTCCTTTTCATTCCCTACCTTCATTTCAAACATAAAACCCAACCACTTCGTGAAAATAATAGAAAATCTCTAAGTGATTGATGTGTAGGCCAAGCCATCGAGAGATACAACTCGCTCACCAGAAGCTTTAAGCATTTTACTTTTAGTTTTCTTTTGTTTCAATAAGTTAGTACAAGGAAAAGCAAGACAGACTCACAGTGAAGCAACCGAAGGCAAGAAAAGAAGTTGCGGCTACAAGTGGCGCCTCCACCTACCCGTCGAGCAGGCATTAAAGATGATGGTTTCGGTAATAATAGTTCACCAAGCACTCTCAAGAAATGGCGACATGATGCAATTTTCAATATTTCAAAAAGTAAGATCGTCTTCACGCTCTATCAGATTAGGCTAAAACAGCACCTAGAGATGGATGTCTGGTCCTCTATAAATACATTAGTATTCGTCTGCCCTAGCAGACAACTTCAGTCATTGTTCAACATCTGTAAGAACAGTTGTACTTATAAACAAAACAAAAAGTGAGCCGTATCGATTATTGTAGGAATTTTATTTTCTCTTGAAAAGCTCTTAAGTTGATTCCAGATGTAACCTTCATTGACATTCAGATGTTTCAATTATTGATACAAGAAATGACTTCACACTGGAGGATTATTTATATGTATATATTTTTTTTTTGTTCTGCTATTCCCGGAGCCACTGAACAATACACGTTACTGATAGACAATTATTTCTTTAAAGGTCAAACCAGCCATATCAGGCTGCGGATTCGCCATAAAACTTAAGTGCATTTTCAGAAAGATAGAAAGTTCTTCGCGATTTGTGTGATAATAGCGCAACTAAATCTTCTTCTATTGATGGAGCGTTCATAGTCTTCCGTTTCTTTCCTTGACAGAAAAAAAATATTTTTAAAAAGTTAACATTCCTCAATATCTTTATTTCTTTTTCCACCATCCAGCTCTCGAGTCTAACTGTCCCAGAGGTATTGATCAGTGAAATAGCTTCTAGTGGTAATGCTATATCTGCACTGCTCATTGCAGCAGTTACCGAGCGATGTTCACTGCTTGTCAAATAGCTGTTCTAGACTGGAAAGATGTTTTTCTTCTTTTTTTTTATTCGAGTTCTCTGTCGTCGTTTGGTGTCTTTATACTAGGGAGTGTGAGCATCTGTTTTATGTTCTTTCCTCTGACTTGTGTTTGATTTGTTTGGTTTGGTTGTGGGGTTTTCTTTGGTTATTCTGTTCGATTTTCTCAATTCCCCCTTTTTATTCTCTCTCTATCAACCTCCGTAGATAGATAGATAGATAGATAGATAGATAGATAGATAGATAGATAGATAGATAGATAGATAGATAGATAGATAGATAGAACATATGTCTGTGTGTGTGTGATCTGTGTGTGTGTGAGTCTGAGTTGTGTGGGTGCGCTCGACCGCGCGCGCGCGAGCGCGCGCGTGTGTGTGTGTGTGTGTGTGTGTGTGTGTGTGTGTGTGTGTGTGTGTGTGTGTGTGTGTGTGTGTGCGTGCGTGCGTGAACGCGTGCGAGCAGGGTACGCACTGTTTTTCTCATCACGTTTACACCCAACTGATGTTTCAGGTTGACAAAAACCGGCTGCCGTAAACTTTGGCACGTTTCAGAAGAGTGATGTCAGATCTCCGTGAAATCGTTCTACTGGTCACTGTACCATACCTCTTACATCATACGATTATTGAAACTTGCCAAAGACAATGTATAAACCAGACGGGAATTGACACAAGGTGTCTACAATGTAGTTTTAGTTTTAGTAGAGATATTACGGCGCTCGCAACTGCATAAGGTCATATGAGCGCCAATGCTCTTCGAAGTCACCTGCAGAAGACTTGAGCTCGATTTTCGAGAGGAGATTTTTGTTCTTATGCTTCATTGTATCCTTCACCTGCCAGCTGAGACGCAGCGTTCCAACCCGCCCTGGGTGGCAGGCATGGTCGGGGCAGGCCGCCCCCAGTACGGTTTAGAAAGTGTCAATGGCCGGGAGGGGGGGGGGGCGTACAAGATGTAAAACAAAAGGATGATTCGTCATGTGACCAATTTACAATTACAGACACAATAGTACAACTCCATTTTCTATTGCATTGAACATTTCGCCAAATGCAGGGAATATCTGCGCAGTATATTTTGACATCCAGTGTAAATAAATAGCACATGTTTATACGCGCTCTGCAACAAATTCTATGCGCTTTCCAAAATTTCAAAACGCAACTCCTCCCTTTCGCAGTCCCAAGAACATTTATACCATGAGGCATACAGTGGAAGTAGCCAAAACACTGACGAACGGACAAGATCTTTCGCTCTCTATAGCAGGATACCTATTCACATTTTGGTGTTGTGAAGAATATTCGTGTAAACTTCCTTTCCCAATGACAAGGCGTCAGTCCCCTGACGGCATTCGAACCCACGACCGTTCGGCTGCGAGCTCAAAAGTTTAAACACTAGACTACTGTTATGAGCCCAGTAGCCGCTAATGGGAAACATTTCAACTAAATTGAAAAGACAAATAAATCTCTAGATCTGTTATTTCTTTATTAATTGTGCACATATTTTAATGGTATGTTCACACGGTAGTTTCCACTGTGAATATCGGGGATGCATTCCAACTCATTCACCTTCAAGAAATAAACAATTTTCTAATTAGACATTATAATGTGATCTATGCATGTAATGAGGATAGAGTAAAATGTTGGTTGCGAGGATTTTCCATTTTGTTTTGCTCTGCTTACATGGCGTATTATATGTGGAGATTCTCATGGTCTAGAGGTATCCTGTTTTCCTCTCATTCAATTGGTGTGGGTTCAAAAGCTGACAGCGACGGAACATTTCCTTCCTTTACAATTTTTCTCTTTTCACCTTTCCTGCTCTCTAATCATTTTCTACCGTCTGCTTTCGTCTCCACTTTCTGGCCCCTCCCTTTTTGCCCCCTTCTCTGGGCTCCTGGCTTTTTTCTGATGCCTTTCCACTGCTACTCCTTGACTCCTTAATGGTGTCTTTGAGCCACACCCTTTTCTTAGGGTAGGTAAAATCTAACACCTAGACTTCTCGGATAAGGGTGGAAAAGTTTTGGAAGTCCTGTGTGCATGTTGCACGTATATATATACATACATACATACATATATAAATATTTGTGTGTATGGGTGTGTATGCGTGTGTGTGTGTGTGTGTGTGTGTGTGTGTGTGTGTGTGTGTGTGTGTGTGTTTGTGCAGGCTGCTTTCGACCTTTTAATCACCAGTCAAGGCTGTGTTTGATTAAACTTGCAGAATGATTATCATTATTATCTTATCCTGGTTGGAATTAAACTCTGGGGGAGAGGTAACGATCCCACCACAGAGCCCGCATCGCGGGGGAGCTAGCACGAGAACGAAAACGGTAAACAAGAGCACAGCTTGTCAATAATGTAAACTTAGCTTTTTTGACATTGACTGAGTTAAACACTTTACTAGACACAGGTGTGTTTGTACAAAATGAGAATAGAGCATCTCACAATAAGTGCAAGTAATCCACGAGATGTTCATTTTATCCATACAAGGCTATTTTTACGTGAATGACGCGATGTGCATATCGTCATTGATTGTGCTGAGATAGTACACGAATGAATGCCTGCAGCTTGTGTGTTGGCGATGATCTAAAGAGCGTACGTGGCATGAGCATGTTCAGGCACTTGTATTTTGTGTTATGATGAAGGTATTATGAAGCCCATAGAGTTGTGTTGTGTGGGAGTGCGCGCTATAGAAAAGATGTGCATATCTATTATTATTATTATTATTATTATTATTATTATTATTATTATTATTATTTATTATTTATTATTACAGTCTAGCACGCATACGCACAAACCGAGATAGGCGGAAAGTAGAAATACTTTAAATATCTACGAATTTTCAAAGGAGGCTCCCGTGGTCTAGAGGTTAAGGTGTTCGCCTCTAATTTAAAGGTCCCAGGTTCGAATTCCGGTAGGACGGAAAAATTTTCTTCTCTAAAATTGTCTACTTTCACCTCCTTTCCTGCTCTCTAGCAATGTACTGTCGTCTGCTTTCGTCTCCACGTTCTGCCCCCCACCCCTTTACCTCCTTTGCCCCCTCCTCTGGACTCCTGATTCTTTCTGCAGCCTTTCTAAATTTTTTCCTAAGCTCATTTTCACTGCTATCTTTCAGTCACACTCCTGTTCCTCTGGTAGGAAAGAACTACACCTAGCCTTCTCGGACATCGGCGAAAAAACTCGCAGGGCCCGTGTGCAAATTGCGCTCGTTAATAATCCCTTGGTGGTCTAAAATCGATAAGAGTAAGCTTCGGCCGCCACCGGGGCAAAACTCAAAAATTTTCTACCATGCTCATATGACCTTAGGCAGTTGTTAGCGCCGTAAAACACTTACCAAAAAAAAGTATTTCACCAACAAAGAATATAAAAAAGCTTATGTACAGGCTGATCCAAACAACAACAAAAATACTTTCAACTTTTTTTCTGAATAACTCGCACAAATATTGTTCTAGAATGTTGAAATATGGAACAGACGTAATTCATTCAAAGGGAATTTGTCTGACATAAATTTCTTGAAGATGAAACCTATTTTTGAAAACGAAAAAGGCTTAAGATAAATCACTCAAAAGCGTAAAATGCACCAATCAACCATGTGTTGTAATGAAAGTCATGAAACGGTTGGTTTGATTTTTTCTTTCTTTTCTTTTTAACATTAATTAATTTTCCATCTCTGTAACATTTAAACAACACTCTATTTCTCTTAAAGAGTTAAAAAAGAAAAAGCTTAACAATTTTTTCTAGAATTCTTAGAGTCTCTACATGTCTTCCTATGGACTCGACACATTTTTAACGTGTCATTCGTCATGTTCAGTAAAGGCCAAACACAAGCCCCCCCCCCCTCCCCCACCCCCAAACAATGAATGCTTAAAACCACATGTATTGTACTATTTTCATTACGCAGTGTCTTCTAGATAGAATTAATGGTTTGAAGGGGGGGAGGGGTGGCCGATAGACAGGATTTCTGGAGTTTATATCCTGAAAGGTGAAAATTGGCTCCGACACTGAACCAACTGTCATTGATGTTCACGCTTTTCCAAGACAATCGAGGAAACACAAAAACACTATCCTCTGATCCATGTCAGCCTTGCGAACATGAAAATTAAAGAGTTGAAGATCTGCCTTGAGAATGCAGACTGTTGAGGTGTCGAAAGTTCCAAGCTGAAGACATTGTCTGCGGACAGACGTTTCATTGGACTCGACTTCTGAATTCTGCACCCGGGTGTGGATGGTGCATGTTCAGCCTGAAGATGGGGGCATGTCTAAAAATGGGCTGTCTACTGCAAAACTATTTTGTGGATCTATCTAAAATGAATGTCAGACAAATTCCTTTTGGCTGCCAAATATTGTGGTCAAATTTAAAACAAAAAGCTTATATGTGGAGGAAAATATTTACAAAAGAAGTAAAGTTGTAATTTTGGATCACCCTGTATTTGTAAATATTTGGGACCTGAAAACCTGTTCGGTATGAGCGTGTTCAGCTGAAGGCATGTTCATTATGAGCGTACCAAACTGCATTATTATTGCTAGGCCAAGTGTTGCCATTATTTTAGTGTGGTCACCGACTCGGTGCAAAGTACTGACGCAGAAGTGGTTGGTGCCCACCTGGGACCCGGAAAAAGGCTCTGGTTGTAAATTATAGTCTGCTCTCCAACAAATAGAGAATCAGCTTGCTCACTAGGGTAACATTCTTTTAGAACAAAAAGTGACATCTCTCTAGTTTTCTGACAGTCCGTTGTGGAGGTTTTCAGAGGTGTGTGAGGAAGAGCCTTTGCCCAGACCCGACAATTAATTAACGTTTTGCAAGGTAAACGGCACATACCGTGCTACCACCATTTACCAGTAAATTAAATGATAATTTCTGTCTAATGCAAACAGTAAATTATTCAACCAAAGAATATAACAATTCCTCGATGGATGGGGTGCCACACGCTTGCCACGTTTTTGTCACTAGGGTATCCTCTTTTCTCCAAAGTAACAGTGTTTACTCTCTCTCTCTCTCTCTCTCTCTCTCTCTCTCTTTCTCTCTCTCTTTCTCTCTCTCTCCTCCTCCTCCTCCTCCTCCTCCTCCTCTCTCTCTCTCTCTCTCTCTCTCTCTCTCTTTCTCTCTCTCTCTCTCTCTCTCTCTCTCTCTCTCTCTCTCTTTCTCTCTCTCTTTCTTTTTTTCTTATTTAAAAAAAAAAAATCTATATATCAGTTTCATATCTCGACCGAATGCCTTGACTAGATAATAAAAAAAATCAACCTTTAAAGTGGTAGCCACTCCCAGATCATGCACCCATGAATGTGTGGTGGGGTGTATTCGGTAAACTCCCCCGCCCCCTCCACTCAAATCCCACCCTAAAATAAACCCCTCCTGGTTTGTTTTTTTAAATGTCAAGCGGGTAATTACCAATTACAAAAAACAAAACAAAAATAAGTAAACCTGCATCAACGCCAACCTGTTGGCCCGACAAGAAATAAAGCAAAGTCTACTCACCAGATCAGCTGCCAAATGCTTAACTTGTAACAGAAACGTTTCGCAATTAGACTCCGAGCAAGACGCACACAACGAGCTCAGCAAAGGCGAATATTATACTCCTCCCAAAATTTAGGCAGTACAGTTTGTAAGTTCCTTTTGCTTTTGGAGTTGTTGTTTTTTTCACCTACACTCTGAGCGTAGGAGAGGATTTCCTCGTAGTCTCATCTTCATCAAGCACTCGCGCGCTCCAACACAACAAGGCTACGAGGTTTTTTCCCCCAAGTCTGCCTTCTGATCTCGCTCACCCCCACGCGCCACTCGCTCACATACACGCACGCGCGTACTGGCGCCAACCACTCGCACGCGCTGCCTAGATGTACCTGGCCGCAGCTTCGGCGTGGTGGTTTCGATCGGTTTCAGAGAGGTAGACATTCGTCCGTCTGATCGGCTCTCCCATATCGAGTAGAGGGCGGGATATCAAAGTGGACATTACGCAAGAATCAGATGTCATTAATAATAATAATAATAACAACAATAATAATGAATAATAAAAACGATTAATAAAAAAAAAATAATAACAAGCAATTAAAATAAAATGCCACATGGTTTTTCAAAATCACCATCGCTATCACCATAATAATAATGAGAATAATAGCACATGAAAGTTTTACAGCGCAAATTAGTGTTCAACAGAAACATGTGCGCCTGCGCTTTTCAATCTATACATTCATCCGATTATAAGTCCGTACCCTAATAGGGGGTGCCCACATACGCGTTCGGGTCGGGTCGGGTCTTGTCGGGCCTATCGAGTCGGGGTTTCAGTGCACACTACATCCCCACCGCGATTGTACTCGACGACCTGGAAGTTAAAGTAGAGAAACCTTTAACCTGCATGCGACTACACAGAGGGCATAAACCCGGGCTACGATTGGCTGGACCTTTGACCCATGAATACATTAAATATGCCTACCGTACTCTTGGACTGTGTGTGTGTGTGTGTGTGTGTGTGTGTGTGTGTGTGTGTGTGTGTGTTCGTGAGTGCTTGCTTGCTTGCTTGCTAATTTGCTTTAGTCTACGCGTCCACCAAAATAAGATCATTTCCAGGCCAGGCTAATTACGAAATTTTTGCATGGTGTAGAAGCGACTCAAAAAGATCCACGTCCACCGACATCAGACCAGCTAAACCTATTTTTAGCCCAGTGTGTTATGATTACGAAAACAACAGACAGCACTGGCGATTTATTTACCACTAAAAAAAAACTAAAGAGCAACAATAAATTATAATTAAGGGAAAAACTGTTGGTAAGTTGGGAAGGATGAGAAGAAGGAGAAAAAAAAAGCTGGGACTGGGATTCGAACCCACGCTCAGAAAATAATATTTGCGTTCAAACGCAGACATACTTTTCACTCGGCCATCAGAACTTTCATTAGAGAAGGGTAGATTAAGCTTCTTATTTACAGCACTGTTTCAGGAAAGGCAAAGCGACATAATAAATCGAGATGTAGATTCTAGATCTAGAATCTAGGCCTAGATCTAGTGAACCGGCAGATAAGGTCTGGAGAAAACTAAGAATTGGCGGAAAATTGGAAGCACTAGGCCTAAACATTAGAGAACGTAGATCTAGACACGTCCTTTGCTAGGTCTAACATGGCCTATTTTCAGCTCTCCCGAGAACGAAATAATCTAGACCTAGATCTAGATCTAAATCAAGTGCTTTAATTTCATTTTTGTTGTTGCTGATTTTCAGCACAAATCTGCTATTGTACAACATATTATAATGAAATACCACTTTATTGATCACGTAAAGTGCAATGAAGATACAAAAATGTACTTAAAGATGCAAATTTCCTTCCAAAATGAGTCGAATCGAGACTTTCTCAGTCCTTTAGAGTCTCTCTCAATGTATTCATGGGTCAAAATGGACACGTGACTCAGCCTTGTTGTGATTGGCTGCAAACCACCCGATCGCGCGATTCGCAGGCCAGATTACAAACGCGTTTGTTTTTGTAGGTCACCGATCGTGTCGGTCGGTTTGTGCCACGATGGCCGCTTTGCGCCCTCAATTTGACTATCCCTGACTACCCGATGGGCCCGACCCGACCCGACCCGACCCGATCGCGTATGTGGGCACCCCCTATAACATGATCAATGTGAAGCGTCTGTCGTCTGACCGCGTTAAAAAAAAATCTAACTCATTTAGGAATTTACCTTTGTCCACGAAACTTCTGCATGGCACTTCTGCAGGCCAGCGACCAAACACATTTTTAAAAAGAAATATTGATCTAGTAATAAAAAAGGTTTTATTCTTTGGGCCCTAGGATTGTATAAAAGACTGCTCTTTGGATGCATACACAAGATCACTAAAATAAATGAGTTGCTGTAACTTGCCCACAATTTGCTTATTATATTGAGACAGCGACACCACCCTGCCCCCTCATTTCAGTGAAAGTTTGTAGATTTCATTCCCCCACTGTTTTGACGTCTCTTGCCCCCGTGGGTCTCGAAAATTACTCACCCTGACTCTTAATTCGTGTGTCTCAGGAGAGTGCTTAAGTGCAGCTGTGTTGAGGAAAATATGTAAACTTCTAAATGTTTTAGTTTTAGGTGTTTGGTGTAAATCCCTCTTATTTTTTTTTTAACCCGCTTGAGGCCTACATCATAGAAAACGTGTCGGAACCTTAGTTTGCAGTGACCTTTAGGAATGCACTTTTTTATTCTATTGGTCATCCAACTTTTATACCCGTATGTAAACATCTGAGAAGATCAAACAGAGCGATTTCATTTAATCTTGTTTTAACCGCGGACAGACAAAAGTGAACAAGCTATACAATACCGACAACACAAATAATTAATGAACAATGAATTAAATTTATAGCACATTTTCACTACTAGAGTGCTCAATCCGCTTTGCATTTTATTTACAATAATACAAACACATAATTATAGTGTTGTCAAAAATTCGTGGCGCAAGTTATTGTCAAATGTTTTTTTTTTAATCTATCGAATATAGACTCTCCAGCTTTTGAACAGTGATTTGTATCAATTTGTCTTAAGAGATCAATATTTTTGACAACACCTGTTAGCAGTATTCTAGAAAATTCCTTAATAAATGCTGATAAAAAAATCAAAGTGTGTGGTTTCTACAGATTTAAAACGTTTTACAGCTGGGGCAATATCGCTTTTAACAGCAAGTCTGTCCTGTTTTTGTCTAATCGCGACATTACGCTTATTGAATGCATGTTTGAGAACCTTTAGTGCAAAAAAAGTGTTCACTATAAAGTAAATTTCTTGTAACTAGATCTAGTTTTGCTACTAAAAAGTGTCACTGATGAGTTGTGACGCAAGCCATATGCGTTTGCAAAATATTATGTACAAGAAGCGGGAAGTGCTGCGAATAATATTTCTTTATTCTGCGTTGCGGAGATTTGATTTAGAGTATTTTATACAAATTTATGAAGAAACGTTTTTAATACTAGCCTCAAATGTTGTGGAAAAATATACTTCAGTTAAAACAAATTGATACATAGTGCTGTTTAAAGTATGAATGACATTGACTTACCCGTTAAATTGGTGTTTGAGGAAAAGTTGCGCCACCAATTTTTGACCGCACTGACCGCACTATAGTTTCGATAGTCATCCTCTCTCTCTCTCTCTTTCTCTCTCTCTCTCTCTCTCTCTCTCTCTCTCTCTCTCTATCTATCTCTGTCTCTCTCTCTGTCTCTGTCTCTCTCTCTCT
>NW_004797387.1:1271137-1273508 GCF_000002075.1 Aplysia californica
TCTCTCTCTCTCTCTCTCTCTCTCTCCTTCTGCTCCCCCCTCTCTGTCTCTCCATCGATCTCCCCTTTCTCTCTTCATCTACCTCATCTCTCTCTATCTTATCAATCCATCTCACTCTTTCTCTCTCTGTCTGTGTCGGTGTGAGAATTAAAATGTATCTATCTATCTATCTATCTATCTGTCTTACTATCTATTTATCTATCGATCTATCTATCTATCTATCTATCTATCTATCTATCTATCTATCTGTTTATCTATCTATCTATCTATCTATCTATCTATCTATCTATCTATCTATCTATCTATCTATCTATCTATCTATCTATGTCCGTCTGCCTCTCTACTTTTCTCTTGTTTTCTCTCTCTAGCTTCTCCCTCAGTTTCTCTCTTTTTAACGTCACACCCCCTCTCCCCCCTCTCTCTCTCTCTCTATCTCTCTATCTCTCTCTCTCTCTCGCTCTTTCTTTCTCTCGCTCTCTCACTCTCTCACTGTGTGTGTGTGTGTGTGTGTGTGTGTGTGTGTGTGTGTGTGTGTGTGTTTGAACGTGTGCATGTGTGTCTGTAAGAGTGTGGAAAAGAGAGAGAGAGAGAGAGAGAGAGAGAGAGAGAGAGAGAGAGAGAGAGAGAGGAAGGAAGAGATAGAGAAGGCCAGAAGCACTGCAGATGGGGGGGGGGGGGGTGAAAGTGGCAGGGGGGGTGTCGTCGAAAGCGCCAAGAGTGGCCTAGCCTATGTTTAGATCTAATATCTAGATCAAGATTTTTAAAAATCATGAAAGTATTGAAAATAGATTTCTCCTGCAGTAGATTTAGCTCGCGCGCCGAAGGATGGGTGCATTTTCTGCACAGTGTCTAGATGAGATCTAGAATCAAGAAGAATTATGAAATGAAAGTAGAATCTAGATCTGTGATATTTCGATAACCTATTGAATATTGTAAGTGAATTTTTCTTGCTGTGCACTAGATTCTAAGATCTAGCTCTTGGCTAGATAAACCTATATGTGAATCGAGATCAAGAATTATGAAAGTATTGAAACGTGGATTTTTCCTACTGTGAATAGATCTAGAGTCTAGAACTATAAGGCTGTCGGTAAATGTAGATTGAGATCAAGAATCATGAAAGTATTCTTTTGAAAGTGGATTTTTCCTTCTGTGAAGAGATCTAGAAATCGAGGCCATCTGTGACGCCAGTCGGTTGTTAAAAATGTGAATTTCTAAACTTAGATCTATCTATGGGCCTAGGCTCCTTCTTTCAATTATTGGCCTATGTCTTTATAATCCTTCGAGATCTAGGCTAGATCTAGAATCTAGATTAGGTTCTTCTAGGAAGCATCAATTGGCCTGTAGGTCTAACTCTTTTTTTAAAAAGTGATTGAGCTGGAACTTTAGGGGAAAATGCCACGCCTTCGAAGAGGGGGAAGAAGTCTTACCGCTAGAGGTAGTCAAGAGGGGGTGCTACATGGATACATTCAAGGTAAAATATTTATGTTTTGTTTCTTTCCTGTTTCAGTCTTTTTCCTCTTCTTAACTTTCCTAATACTTCTTCATTATTATTCCGTTCGTAGAACGGGTGTTTTTACTAGTAATAATAATAATAATAATAATAATAATAATAATAATAATAATAATAATGATAATGATAATGATAATGATAATGATAATAAACTATAATAATAATAATAATAATAATAATAATAATAATAATAATAATAATAATAATAATAATAATAATAATAATAATAATAATTTTAAAAATAAATAAATATTTGATTAAACAAACAAATAAATAAATAAATAAATAAATAAATAACTATATCTTTTAAAAAAACTCATTCAGCGCGCACTAGTTCATTGCTAGTATAAAAGACAGCGTGGTTCTTTGCATGTTTGTAAAGCCCATTGAGCAGTGCGTGCATGAGGGACTCGACTCTCCACTCTCCGCAGATGTCATACTAAGGCCGGTCCCAGAGTGGCTCTGTAGGTCTGACCTGTAGCTGGCCTGGCGGACACCGTGTGTGTGTCAGCACAGCCGCACTGTGGGTTGGCGCCTGTGTCTCAGCGAGCGCGAGGCACACTCGCTGCGTCTCAGCACAGCCGCACTGTGTGTTCACGTATGTAGGTGTGCAACTGACAGGTCTGCCTGGCCCATATTTAGGTACTGTGTAATCCAAAACCAATTATACCAAAAACGGGGCAACTCTTCTTTACGCCATGTGCCAAGTGCAGCCCCCCCCCCCCCCCCCCCCCCCCACACATTAACAACACACCCCCAAACACGCGAAGACTAAAATTAGATCTTTTAGAAACTAGAAAAACACACCCAAATCTAGGCCCAGGCCTTCGGCTTTGACAACAGTCCAAACTAGGGGAACCT
>NW_004797387.1:1274341-1290681 GCF_000002075.1 Aplysia californica
ATCTATCTATCTATCTATCTATCTATCTATCTATCTATCTATCTATCTATCTATCTATCTATCTATCTATCTATCTATCATTCTGAGAAATGGGACAAGTCTGTTCTTACCTTGAGAGAAAGCATCCAGTGTCCCGGGCCGGCCGGAGCGGCACCGTGCGGCAAAGCCTCACGTGTGGCTGGTGGCTGGTGGTAATGAGACGTTGAACACGACACTGTAGCCCGCTGCTCGCGGCTGAGATGTCGGCTCTGTGAGTTTTCCAATCATGCTGCCCTTCAGTCAGCCCTTGGCACTGATCCCAAGTTGGAACTCTATTTATCAGTGCGTGTCAACCTTTTTATAGCCGGCGCTCACTTTGCTACCTTGAAGAGGTTTAAGTTTTCAAATTGCCCACATTATTGTATTTCCAAGCGGGGCATTAGATAGTAGACATTTTTATCTGGTGTTCCCCACCGCCTACCAAAATTACCAAATCGCCCTGCTCAGAGTGATATAGCCCAGGTTGGCTGTCAACACTTCTCTAGTTCGAGGCTTCAGTTGTTTGTGGAATTTATTTACCCCGCGGTAGTTTGAAGCTCGAAATCAAGTTTAGTCAGATTTGAACAATTCTTCTCGTCCCTCCTGTCAGTACTTTACCCCTGCACAGACTTGAGAGGTCCACCATTCTGAAAGGCATATGCCTTGTCTTTGTCTAGCACGAACGGCAATAAAGTTCAGCCACAACAGATTCTATAGTGCGGTCAAAAATATTCGTGGCGCAACTTATTGTCAAATATTTCCTAAACTATTGAACTGACTCTCCAACTTTTGCACAGCGACTTGTATCAATTTGTCTTGACATGTCAATATTTTTGTAAACACCTGTTAGCTGTATTCCAGAAGATTCCCTAAAAATACTAGTAAAAAATCCAAGAGGGTGGTTTCTACAGATTTTTAAAGGTTTACAGCTGCGGCAGCATCGTTATTAAAAGCAAGTCATTTATTTTCTAATCGTGACACTATCTTTATTGAACGCAGGATTTGAAAACCTGTATGCTAGTGCGTATGCAAAATGTGTATGAGAAGCAGGAAGTGTTGTGAACAAATTCATTTTCCGCGTGATGGAGATTTACAGTATGTTATATAAATTTATGAAGAAAACTTTTTTTTATTCTAGCCTCACTTACGGTAGAAAAATATTATTTATTAAGTTAAGCCAAATTGATACAAACTGCAGTGCAAAGTATGAGATACATTGATTCATCTGTTAAAGAGATATGGCGTCTGTGGCCTAAGGGTTAGGCTACCAGACTCGTAACTGTGAGGTTACGAGTTCGTGAGTTCGAGCCGCGGGCCGGACGTTGTGTCCTTGGGAAAGGCACTTTACATGTGGGAATGGGTACCCGGCCGTAGACAGCGAAAGATTCAGTCAGTGTGTTAATGTTTTAGCGCCCATAAATGGCAGCTTGCACTGTATGCTTTCCCGGAAGTTGAGTTTGTTTAAGAATACTCTCAGGTCTGCTGGAAGAGCTTGCTGTGGAGCGGGGATTTGCGCTATATAAATAAATGCCATCTATTGGTATCCTTATTGTCATTTGGGGATAGGTTGCACCACGGATTTTTTATCGCACTTGATCTGTACTTGATAACTAATTACTCCGACGATAAAGTGTGGACTCAAAGCGCTCGTAACCTTTTGGGCATATGAAGTTATTCGTATCATCATAAAGTTTATAAGATCTATTTTGCCTTGCTCTTGGTAAAAACAATACCATCATTCTTAAATAAAAGTCGTTATATTTGCGACTGAAGGAATCGGGGAAAAAATTAGCGAGAACATGGTCGCCAAAGTTTGGTGACTGACAATGTTGTAGTGTCTTGGGAAACAAATTCACATTTTCTGTGCCTTTTAGTCAGCTTTTTGCAGTAAAAATCCACTCTGGAATGTGTTCTGATATGATTATGTAAATGATTCTAGCGTTTTGCATCAAAGACAAACATAAACAATTCTACTGTTCTGCACTAATTATTGTTGAAACAATTCTAACGTTCTGTACTAACGACCGTTGTAGACAATTCAGGTGTTCTGTACTAACGACCGTTGTAAATCTTAATACTTTTAGTGTTCGGTACTGACGATTGATGTAAACAATGTAAGTGGCCATTACTATCAATTGATATAAACAATTTTAGTGTTCTTCACTAGCGACTGGAGTAAACAATTTTAATGTTCGGTGGTCTCTTTCATTCTGCCTTTACTTTTGAAACATTCCCGTTCTCCTAGTGCAACCCTCACTTCATTTGCACGCGATAAACCAGAAATTAGGGCAAAGGTAAACCAAAGTGTTCTTAGAAGTCCTTGCCATAACGTTTAACCTGTCCCTTTCTATTTTCAAAGACATATTTGTTTTTGTCTGTCTGTTTGTTAGTTTGTTTGTTTTTCTTCTTTTTTTTAATCAGCTTTACGTATCTGTAAGGCTTTGTTGTGAACTTCAACGTTAGCGTTATTTCAGCGTTTCATTATTACTCTCTATTTTTTCCCTTTCTTTTCTTTTTTTTTTCTTTTGAAAGAAGAACAGGGGCTTGTCATTTGCACCGGCCATTTTGCTCTTTTCTGACATTGAAATCATGACTGTACCTTTGGAGACTATTATTCCATTGCTTTAGGCCCACCTCCACTCAACTTAAACATCACTTCCTGTTTCATTGAGGTCCCACACACAGGTTACGAACAGGTGGGAAAGTTCTGGAATCATTTACCCATACATAAGCTTGAGCTAGTCTAAGGGACATCGGTCACGGGACATCACCCCCCGGAGCGTGCAGTAAAGACCCCCCCAGGATAATAAGCTCAGATGAAGGTTATGTCATGGGTTTGGCCCACGCAGTATGTAGCAAGCTTTTCTCTCCCTCTCTTCTTTTGTCTGCCTTTTTTTAGTCTCCTTCTGCCACCCTTTGCGTTGTCTATCTATCTATCTATCTATCTATCTATCTATCTATCTATCTATCTATCTATCTATCTATCTATCTATCTATCTATCTATCTATCTATCTATCTATCTATCTATCTATCTATCCAACTATCCATCTCTGGCTAGCTATATTTATTTAGGTGTTTTACTTCCTTTTGTTCACGACTTCTCCTTTTAAAGGATTCTCTCTCTCTCTCTCTCTCTCTCTCTCTCTCTCTCTCTCTCTCTCTCTCTCTCTCTCTCTCTCTCTCTCTCTCTCTCCCTCTCTCTCTCTCTCTCTCTCTCTCTCTCTCTCTCTCTCTCTCTCTCTCTCCCCACTCTCCCTCCTTGTCTCATTTAACGCTAACTTGAAACAACTTAAAGTAATTTCAGAGTCCGGATCTTCGAATTTAAAGCCCATTTATGTGTGTTTGTGTACATATTTGCGTGTTTTGTGTGTTTGTGCGTGTGTGTTTGTGCGTGTGTGTTTGTGCGGACGCATATGTGTCTTTGTGTGTGTCTGTGTGTGTTTGTGTGTGTATGTGCGTGCGTTCGTGTTTTTGTGCATGTGTGTTTGTGTGCATATGTTTGTATGTTTGTGTGTCAGTGTTTGTGCGTGTGTATGTGTGTATGGATTCGTGTGTGTGTGTGTGTGTGTGTGTGTGTGTGTGTGTGTGTGTGTGTGTGTGTGTGTGTGTGTGTGTGAAAGTGTGTGAAAGTGTGTTTGTGAGTATGTCTGTGTGTTAGTACGCGTGTGTTTGTACACGGGCGTATTTGTGTGTTTGTGTGTGTGTGTGTGTGTGTGTGTGTGTGTGTGTGTGTGTGTGTGTGTGTGTGTGTGTGTGTGTGTGTGTGTGTGTTGTGCGCGCGTGCATATGTGTATCTGTCCGCCTTAAGATGACAGGTTTTTTTCTTATGCCAGGGTTAACCTTCTCCAATAATAATGGAAATACAGCAGCGAATTCCTATCTCGTTGGAGTCTGAACTTGACTGTGATTGAGTTTTTCTACGCCCCAACTTTTCAGAGTCCCCTAGAGTAACAAAAAAGCTTATAGCATGCAGCTGGAGGCCCCAGTGGCTTTGTGGTCAGCGAACTTTGGCTCAGACATAGGCCAAGCAATGTCGAGGACTCGGCTTCTAGATGGGTGGCTACATGTCACTACATGTCCTTCGGCAGGCCATTTTATAATAATATAACTCAAACACAGGGCTGCAGTCCGATATGAGCAGTAGTGATAATAATAACAATAATGATTATAATGATAATGATAATAATTCATAGTCATCATAATAAACCATAACAATTTATTATTGTATTTTATTTTGAGTTTTTAGCTTTTGAAAATGGTCCTTCAAATAGCCCGTTTTCACTCTAATTTGCCGTTTCTGTGATTGCGTAACTGATAATGGTACCCAAAACGGATTATTCTTAATTCTTGAATGGAATACTTTGAGGAAATGTGAAAACAAACAGTAAAACCACTTAATTGTACATATTGGTGCTAAAAAGTATAGTGTGGCATATCCCCATCAACAACAAGCCATGGCCTCTTTACATTGAATGTTATTACCCCGCCAGACCTCATAACACTCAGAAACATTCTCAGCTTCCCAGGAGTTATACAGTGCAAGCAGCCGGTTTCAAACACAAACTGACACAGACAAGATATTTCTGCTTTCTATATCCGGGTACCAATTCTCAACTGGTTGAAAGAGGGAAAATTGTGTAAGGTGTCTCTCCTAATGACGCAACGTCGGGCCCCCTTTAACCTTTCGGTTGCAAACCCAATAGCCTAACCACAATACCACCAATAGCTGCTGTGCTACATACAGTCTTTGTCTTTAAGTATTGACACACGTACATGCCACTGAAAAGATTAACTCCCCGGGGCAGTGCCACTGACTGTAGTGTCTTTAGGCCATTCCCAAAGGGGGGACATTTCTCGTTCAAGCATAGTAGAATTGTAAATGGGCTGATTCATGTCACGCTCATAACTGTGCCTTATCTACAACTGGGAACTGCTGCTTTTTCTTTCCTGATCCTTACTATTGTCGTGTTCCTCTACTTCTTTTGTATGTTTGTCACTCTCTTGTGACCTGCTATTTTTGGGGGGCCTTGACAGTCGAAGTAGACCTTGTGCTGTTGAAGGTGAGCAGAATAAGTATAATTCCCTGTAAAGACTTCTCTGTTGACACCCACCCCTTGGCGCTCATATGACCTTATGCAGTTGCGAGAGCCGTAAAACCCTCTACTATAACAAGAAATGAAAAGAGTAATAACATGTCCTAACGGAGATCAATACATTATATCTTTCTGTCTTGTCCCTTTTCGTATAGATCTACTATCTCTTTGGCATCTTCCTTCAACTCTGTCTTGAAAGGTTTTTACTACAACTGTATACACATTATGCAGAAAGCTGCACGCCATATTCAGATCTTTCACACGGCGGGCTGTGTCATCCTTTAAGTGTTGTTCTGTTCCTCATCCATTGTCATCCCCAATCTATCACTCGACCACTTTCGATGAAAGTAAAAGATGCATTGGGAAAGATTCTGGGCTCTTTTATTTGGTCTCCCACAAACTACCCCCAAAAGTCGTAATGATCACTTTTCGGCCGTAGTCGACGAAGGTTTGCGTCCGGGTCCCAGAGTTATGTCCCCTGCGGTCTGGCGCACTAGATCGATAGTCACTTCCGCTTCCGTCGGACAACGCCCACAGGTCCGATATGCGAAGGGAGAACTGCGTTGAGGGTTGCCGTGCCTGTCATTATAACGATCATGAGTAGAGAAAATAGAGGTCGACTTTTATTATATAATTCTTAACCCTATCCGTACGTCGTGTTTTACTATCGTATCCATACAACCTGGGGAACTCTGTGCTACCACTTTCCAAAAAGGAAATTTACACGTTAATCCGATCCGTACGCTTTGAATAATATTCTTTAAAAATGATGAGAGAGAGAAAGCAGATTTAATTTGTAGGTAACTTGATGCTGTCTTCACGGCGTAATTGCATGCTAAAAGAAGAAAATCTGCGTCTTTTTTAAAATAGAAAAGAAAACCCAAAATAACGACAGCTGAAGCTTAACAAATGACAAGTATTATTTAAATAATACAAACTAGATCAAGCTTGGAAGGGGGGGGGGGTCTGGACTTGTGTCAGTGAACTCAAGTCTTCAGTTTCCTCACGGGGGAGAGAGCGAGGGGGGGAGAGAGAGGGGGGGAGAGGGGGAGAGACGGGAGAGAGGGGAGAGAGAGACAGAGAGAGTGAGAGAGATAGGGAGAGAGAGAGAGACGCACAGAGAGAGAGACAAAGAGAGGAAGACAGAGAGACACACAGAGAGAGAAAGACAGAGAGACACACAGAGAGAGATACAGAGAGAGAGACAGAGAGACAGAGAGACAGGGGGGGGGGGGGAGAGAGAGACAGAAGAAAGTTTAATCTGGCGTCAAGAAATCCTCGGCCTGTGCCGAGCTGCCAAGATGCCACGTGTACTCATTGCTTCATGACAGCACGCCAAGGGCCCGACCACTGGTCCAGACGTGAGCTTAACTCATCAGCAGAAAACACAACAAGCCCTGCAATGTTGGGCGAACCACGGAGAGTTGGAGAAAAGTACAGGGGGAGAAAGTTGAACATAATAAGTTCAGCCTTATTTCAGCGTCACTCAATATTATTTTGAATGTGAATATCAAATGAGTAGATAGCTCTAGGCAGAATCTATCCCAGAATCATAGCGCAACCGATTATAGATTCTGATTTTGCCTCCTGCGTTTATAATTATCGATACCTATTTTCGTTGGTACCACAAATTTCATGAACAACTCACAAATATTTACCTCGTCGTCAAAATATAGTTCATTATGAGTAACATGTTCATTAATAATTATGACCTAGATCTAATAATAATAATAATAGATTTTATGACTAAAAAGCTGCTTGGTAACAATGAATTGCACACAAATCTTTAAAAAACACAATAAAATAGATCACTTAAAATGTTACGGACACATGTCTTTCAATGATCTACACAACAGCCTGGGGGCTGTTTACTGTTTGGTAGACTGGACCCGAATTCAAACACCAGTGAGAATTTTTTTGTGGCGCTGAAATGAAGTGACTTCAGCTCTGTTGGCGCAGAAATGAGGCGCCCCAGTTTGTTTGTTTTTTTAAAGATCCCGACAGGTAAGTGATTGTACGTATTCTGTTTGGTGGAAAGGCTTTTCTTTCCCGTGCCCCTTGGGTTTGGAACTCCCTCCAAAAAGAAATTCGTTTTATGTCGTCAAAGAGAGAGTTTCAGAAAAGTCCAAAGCCGGATGTATTAAACACTGTCCTCTAGTTTTTGTATTTTAAGAAGGAAAAAAGAGAGAAAACGAAGAAGTGGAATCTGTGTGTTTGTGTGTGTGTGTGTTTGCTTGTGTGTGTGTGTGTGTGTGTGTGTGTGTGTGTGTGTGTGTGTGTGTGTGTGTGTATGTGTATGCCTGTGAGTGCATGTGTGTGTATGAGTGCGTAACTATGTGTGTGTGTGTGTATGCGTGTGTATGTGTGTGTGTGTGTGTGTGTGTATGTGTGTGTGTGTGTGTGTGTGTGTGTGTGTGTGTTGTAGGCAGGGATCTCGTTTACATACACTCAGACTAAGGATCAACCAATGGGATAGCTTTATTATATAGATTACCCCTACCAATTACTTATCAGCTATTACTACTTTCATATCGAATGATATTTTCTCTCCATTCTTATCTTCGTTTTTCAATCATCTTAGTCTTATGGAGGTTGGCTTGACATAATTTGAGATGCACGGGTAATAACGGTAGTAACAATAATACTTTTATTGCATATATTATATATTCATGCTGTACAGAGTCTACGGCATGTTTTATACGCTTAACAGCTATTTGTAATCGATATACACGTAGATCTGTTGTAGATCAGAGGCCCAGTGCCTACTTTTCATTCAATCATTAAAATATATTCCTGTAACAAGTACAAACCTCGCTACTCAACAGGGAGACAATGCATCGATGTGCTAGACTTCAGTCACCCACACGAAGTCACTGACTATATTTCCATCAACACCACAGGGCATCTAACTTTCCCCCTCCCTCCCCTGCACACACATATATAACAAATCATAAAATAATGGGTACACTATCAACTTAATATGCCTTCTGTGTGCTACTTGGGTCTAATTCGTCACCAATGTTAGCTGCTGTTTTGCTTCATTTATTATTTCCTGCTTTCTTATCCGGGTTTTTTTTTTTTTTTTTCTCTAACCTCTAACGGGGGATCAGTCCCGCAACTTTCCCGCAACTTGGGGGGGGTTGTTTTTGTTTGTTATTTTGTTAAGTCGATTATTATAACAGAGAACGTCTACCCGAGTGCCTTCAGTAAAGAACTTAAAAAATTTTTTAACTTAATAAGAGATCGGACTAGGGGATTTATTATAGGCCTGTTACAGCCGATATCCTGTTATAACAGAGACTGTTGTGAGGCCCTCTTTAGCATTCTGAAACAATGTCAATGCCCTCGAAAGAATACAGTGCAAGCAGCCAATTTACAGGCCCTAAAACAAAAATATTCTGACAAGATCTTTCGCGGTCTATAACCGGGTGCCCATTTACACCATGTTGAAGGAGGGATAATTCGAGTATAGTACCTCCTCTATGGCTGCGAAACTTGGAAGACAACAAAGATAGTACAAAGAAAGTCCAGACTTTCATCAACAGATGTATGAGTAGTATTCTAAGAATTAAGTGGCAGGATAGAATAAGAAATGAAGAGCTGTGGGAAAGGACAGGGCAAAAGGATGTAGAAGTAGAAATAGGACTAAGAAAGTGGCGATGGATGGGATACACCTTTAGAAATCCCAGCGGAAACATCACAAGAAAATCAGTGCTGTGGAACCTACAAGGAGCACGAGGCAGGGGTAGGCCACGGGAAACATGGAGGAGGTGCGTGGAAAGGGACATGAGAGAGATGAAGCTCACTTGGAACGAGCTTGGAAGGATGGCTCAGGACAGAGATAAATGGAAGGAGCTTGTATGTGGCCTGTACCCTGCCGGCGGTGAAAGGCATCGATGACGTTTGCCACGGACACAACATCGGGCCTGAGTCTTCAATCCCCGAATAGGCAACCTCACTATTACGAGCCCGGTAGTTTAAACACTGGACTACCGATGCCATATGCATAATAACTTGAGTTACACGACTTCTTTCTCTCAATCGTTAAACTAAATGGACATCACTGTGTCTAGGGCGAAGGCTGCTGTTCTGTTTGCCGCAGATCCCCCAGGCTCCCATGGAGGTTTGGGGCTCGCTGCGTAGGGTAGGGTTATTATTGTTACTATTGAAGCACTTAAAAAGGCGTAAAAAGTCAAGATCAGTACACACATTTTGCCTTGTACTACTTTTACATGTACCTGTGTTTAGAAATATCGTAGTCACGGATATTTCGTGATGTTTTGCTTCCACATAAACGCAATTCAAATCATTTAGAAAGCGGACTGCGTGCGCATGAACACAAGGACAATTTCCACAGTAATGAGTCAATTGTTCCCGTTCGTCTCTCTTGACTACCAAGTGACGTCAGATTTCGCAGTCGTTCGAAGACTGGAAATTTTTCGAGTGTGCATTACAATTCTGAACGACATCATTCTTTGGGGTGTCGTAGTGGTGTGTCTTTACTTCTCCAATTAGTACCCTGGATACGTACAATGCAGACGTCCAAACAACAGTTCGTCTATAGCACATTCAAGCCAACTAGGTGCGAAGTCTTGAAAACTCCCTAAACAACCCAAATTCAAGAACACCTCCCCTTTGGGTATTTGAAACAGTGTCATCCAAGTCTTCAGTTGTGCTACCAAAGAAATCAATGTCACAACCACTCTTCTTTCTTGGACTTGGTAACATGTGTGAACAAGCCAATTTGCCATGTGTGATTTCAAAAATGTGTTGATCACAAACTATAACTTATGATAAGATAATCACCAGGAGCTAGAAATAGTTACTGTCCAGGTCTGGCACTGGTAGCATAATGTTGGTTAAAATATTAAAGTGATAAACTGTCTCTTTGTGCCCATAGAGAGACGTTTGAATAAGATATTACAAGGGGTGCCTGTTGATAGATGACTGTGTTGGCTCTTTTGAATTCGTATTGCTCTGTATTTATGAATCCATTTTCAGGAAATATATCGCCAAAATATTGAAACTCTTTGAGCTGTTTCAGCCATTTGTTGTTCACACGAATGTTCTTGGGACTATGATTTCGTTTAACTTTCATGACTTCTGTTTTTGATGATTTTATTTTTATGTCAAATTTCCCACAGCTGTCGTTCAGTTCAGTGGTGTGGCTGTGGGTGCAAACAGAAGTTCATTTAGGTTTGATGTGCTTTGGTTTACGTCGCGTTATTTCGTCCTAGATTATGAAAAAAAAGGGGGGGGTGATAAAATGCATCCCTGTCGTACTTCGAACCAGTTTGGGTTGCCTTATTTTGTTCTTACCTTGGCTTCTGCTGGTGGTGAAAATACAGCTCTAAAATTGTCTGACTAATGTCCTCTGACGCTATAAACTATAGCAAAGATAGTACATAACAAGATGGGCCACTCAGCCAAAAAAATGTCCACCGGAAGTCCGCTCTTTGCTTCAGATGGCGCTGCAGTCTGTTTTGAAGCTCTCTCTCGTTTCTCCAGAAGAAGAATAGAAATAGCACCTCCTTGCGTGCGCAGATGGACTGCTGTTCATCAGCAGTTCGGGTTCGTTCAGTGCGAAGTTTTAGGGGTTTTTTAAAATATTATTATGTTTTATGACCTCTCGCGCCTTTCATTCTAAAGTCAAATTAGACGAAGAAAACAGTCATTCCTTCCTCCGGAAGAGGTTTTTTTGTCAGCGTAACCATTTTTTAAAAAGCGTTCTTCCGTAATTTGAATTCTTATTTATTCAAAAACTTGTTAGTTTCACTTTGATTTTTTTAACACAAGTAGGGTAACTCTGTTCGCAAAGGGTGCGCATTTGCGAAGAGGGCGCCACCGAATTTTGAAAACACTTTTTAATTGGCTCAAAGAGAGGAGTATGTCTTGTTATGTAGACTCTTTGGCTATAGTTCAAGTAGGGTTTTTCATAGTCGGACACTCTGTCAAAAGCCTTCTCCCGATCTATGAAGGCAGTGTCGGCGTCCTGGGTAGTTTATTCACATAGCTGCCGCAATAAGAATACAGAATTCTTTCATCTTCATCCTTTGCGGAATCCGAGCTGAGCCTCGCTCAAGTTTCTCTCTGCGAAAGGTGTTATCTTTTCTTTTGTTCTACTATTTTTACATATGCTTTCCACGTTTGCTTAGTGAAGAACAACCTATTCATTTTATATCCACTAATTCCCGCTCAGAATTGGAAACGCCATCGGGTCGTATGAAGACCTGGTTTCAGCGAAAAGTCCCAAACTAAAGTGGGGTTGTTTTTTTTTGGTTGTTTTTTTTTGGGGGGGGGTTGTTTGTTTGTTGGTTGGTTGTTGTTGTTATTGTTGTTTGTTTTGTTGTTTGTTTGTTTTTTGGGAGGGGTATTTTGTTGGGTATTTGTTGTTGTTGTTTTTCGGTTGGGGGGCGGGGGGCTTTTTTTTTGGGGGGGGGGGTAAGTAAATAGAAGTACATCCACACAATAATGATCATTTAGTGCTGGGGCAAGGTAAGACAGACAGACAGAAACAACAGAGCAGAAGTAAAGAAGTGGGACCTACCAGTGGCGCCCTCCAAACTCCACCAAAGTGAGGTGGTACGGGCACATCCTACGATCATTTGGACTGGCCAATACTATCCCACAAGCAGGGAGACGAAGAGACAGACGCATCAAACGATGGGAAGACAAAACCAAAGAGTGGCTGGAACAAAATACCACTGAAAGCTGGAAAGAAACTAGCTCTGTAAATTTACAATTGTTCGACGTGCCTGCCAGACTGTGAGAAAGTTGAAGATTTAGACGGGGCGAATTCCTGCTCGACAATAAGCTCTATGCGATTTACAATCTATGCAAGTTTTTTAACCCTATCCGTGCGCCGTGTTTTACTGTCGTATCCATTATAAGACAAGGGGAACTCTGTGCCACCACTTTCCAAACAGGAAATTTAATCGTTAATCCGATCCGTACGCTTTGTATAGCAGTCAGTCAAAATGATTTTTTTGAGAAATATTGAACGTTTCAAAGACATCTTCGTACTTTAATTATCCAGTTATCAGGTTCAGAAATATCCATGGAGGAATACGAACCCTAAGTTGACGAAATGTCAGTCTTTGCAATCATACTTACAATAAGCCATTAGTTTATAAATGGATATTATACTTCGCTTGTATAACAAACAAAATTATGGGATTACGCAGTACCTTCGTTAGTGACATGCAGTTTGTGAACGAGGGCGGCCTCGAGAGTATATAAAACTACACCAGCAGACATGATGATAGAAATATATATCTAAAACAAACTGAACCCCTGGGTAGCACATAGTGCAAACTGACATTCTACAGGCTCTAAAACAGTAACATACCGACAATAATTGTTATCTTTCGCTGTCTATAGCCGAGTACATATAATAACACGCCAGTTAAGTAGTGAGTAAAATTCGAGTGAAAGAAAAAGGAATTTCCCAAAGACAAAACGTCGAGCCGACCTTTGCCTCGCACCCCAAAACCTCACGATTTTGTACGCACCATCTCGTAATTTAAGATCTTCGAATGACCATCTGCTCTGCATGCCTGGGTCCAGAACAATGTTGGGTGAAAGGGCCTTTTCTATCTGTGCTCCAAAACTGGAACAATTTGGTTTGAGATGTTAAAATGTCTCTTTCGATTAATCAATTTCAAACAAAGTTGAAGACAATGTTTTTCAGAAAAGTATATTTATGAAGCTGGAACTAGTGGTACTGTGTGTGTGTGTGTGTGTGTGTGTGTGTGTGTGTGTGTACAGTGTGTGTGTGTGTGTGTGTGTGTGTGTGTGTGTGTGTGTGTGTGTGTGTGTGTGTGTGTGTGTGTTTTGTAAGTGCAACCGAGCACTTTTTGTGGATTCTGGCGCGTTATAAATTCATGTATTATTATTATCATCATTTTCATTTCTAGTTCGGTTCGGATAGGCTACAGGCGTTATGAGTAATATTAAGCACCACAGTGCCGGATTAACCATTAGGCAAATAAGGCAATTGCCTTGGGGCCACTCAAAAAATAGGCCACAAACAGGCCACCAACAGGGTACAACAAAGGCCACATTTTTTCGGATTTTCTTCCCCGTTTTGATCAGGCCACAGCAAGGCCAGTCTGGAAGGCCACAACTCTGGGTTATTAGTCCCAGGCCTAGTTCAGAAAGTGATGTGACATTTTGTTTGGCCTCTCTCTAGGCCACATTTTTTTCTAAAATTAAATTGAATCATTGGCAGTGGGTTTCAAATCAAGCACCTTTAGCCTCTAAATAAAGTCTAAAGTCACCAGATACCTGGCAACCCAGATAATGATTCCAAACTTGTGGCCCTGCTGGAGTCAAAAGCCTGCGAATGCTACATTTCTACCCTAATTTCTGCCAAATTCGACAGTTTTCTAAGTGTACATGAGGTGAAAGGTGAACTGTGTTTACAAAACCCCCGAGCTCGTGGAGTGCTGTGTATGCATGTTTGTGTGTCTGCAACAGGAGATTCAACAGTTATTAATTACATCAAACCACTTTTGAGGCAACTTTTTCATTAGATGAAAATTAATTAGAGAAGTTTGGAGGGGAAGCGGGTTCGTCCTCAGCATCCAGAAGAATTTAACGTAGAAAAAAGAGAAGAAAGACAAAGGTAACTCTTCTCGTTTGAATTTGAATTGATCTCAAAATGCCGTGGCTCGCCGTGAGTATGGACAAATCCCCACTGTTTTGTTCTCATTGCTTGCTATTTGGTGGTAAAGAAGTGAAAGCAACCTTGGCCCCACCCGAATTTTGATCCACCCACCGCCACTGTGCATACGTGTCAAAAACAACCTATGAAGAATTGCTTAACTTGTTAGGCAAGTATGTTCTTGACCTCATAAAGGATTAAATTCCTAATCCAAGGTACTTTTCAGTCTCCGTAGATTCTACTCCAGATGTTACCCATTCTGATCAGTTAACCATTGTTTTACGCTATGGCAATATGGTAGATCACCGGCCCGAGGAGCGCTTTTTGACATTCATCAACATCTCGAGCCACAGAGGACAGAATTGTGCAGATACGTTGCTCGTGGTCGTGGCCAGACATACGACAATGCCAGTAACATGTCTGGTAAATACACTGGAATGCAGAACATTTTGAAAAAAAAAAAAACAATCTTGTGGATTATATTCCGTGCGCAGGCCACTCTCTAAATTTAGTTGGTCAATCAGCTGTAGATGGCTGTGTGGAAGCTGTGTCTTTCTTTCAGTTCCTGCAACGCTTGTATTCATTTTTTGTTGCATCAACATTTCGTTGAAATATTTTATTACGACACGTTGAGGAAAATCCTGAATGTCTTGTCCCAAAACACCCATGGGTTACCCGGTGGTCTGCCCGGGCTGATGCGACAGAAGCAGTCTTCAGGGGCTACAAACAATTCCAAAGTGCTCTACAAGAGATTGCAGAAGATATTGACCAGAATGGTCTCACGAAGCACGAAGCTGGCGCACGTGGACACCATTGAAGTTGCTTTCACGTGTGAACTTTGGAACGACATTTTACATCGTTTCAATTGCTGCAGTAAACTGCTACAAAATTTAACTATTGAACTAAGCCCAGCCATTGGATTGTTAAGACGTTTAGACACATATATAGATGAGTGTCGAGGAATGTTTGACTATTACCATGACAAGGCAAGTGACCGATGTGGAAGCAGCATATATAAATCAGACAGTCGGAGAGCACGTGTACACAGGAAAACAGTAGATGACTGAGATGCCGCAAGTGTGATGGATGAAATGTCGGGTCAGGAGAAATTCAAAGTGAAGACATTCTTGGTCATCATGGACCAACAGAAAGGTGCCTTATGCAGACGAATTGACGCCTATTCAACAGTAGTGCAGCGGTCTGGTGTTTTAACAGAGTAA
Organism: Aplysia californica; assembly: GCF_000002075.1. Taxonomy (NCBI): domain Eukaryota; kingdom Metazoa; phylum Mollusca; class Gastropoda; order Aplysiida; family Aplysiidae; genus Aplysia; species Aplysia californica. The sequence goes on from NW_004797387.1 coordinate 1,289,339, forward strand.
GATTCAATGTCAGCTGAAGACATAAATGCTGCAACATCAACACTTGTTAATGTCTATTCACATGACCTTTCTCCTAACTTTCCAAAGGAATTTAGACAGTACCTAGGTTGGGTGAAAGAGCAAGTACATCCGAATCATACAGCTGGAAGCGGTCAGAGCATTTTCAAACTCTTGCAAACCACTGGTGTCCACTCAGCTTTTCCACACAGCGAGATATCATTGCGGATGTACCTGTCTCTAATGTCAACTAACTGCACAGGCGAACGTTCATTTTCGCAATTGAAACGCATTAAAGACGTTAAGCGTTCAACCATGTCTCAGCAGAGGCTAGGAATGCTAGCACCTCTTTCAGTAGTTTCAATTGAAAGCGATTTACTGCACAACGTCAACATTAACAAAGACGTTGATGAATTCGCCGTTGCAAAAGCACGCAACATGGCAATCTATGTAAGAAATAATAATACATAATTTTAGTGTTGTGAGACCTTAGTTACATTATCTTACTGGTATCTTGTTCACATTCCATACTGTCATGCTTTGGACTGGCTGACAGACTGACATACACACAGACAGACCGTGCTTGTGTGTGATGTGTGTGTGTGTGTATGTGTGTCTGTGTGTGTGTGTGTGTGTGTGTGTGTGTGTGTGTGTGTGTGTTAAAGAGGAGGGGGGGGAGATTTTGCACCATACCGGTATCTAACTTTTTCAGGCCACTCAGTGAAGTGTGCCTTGGGGCCAGCTGGGTCTTAATCCGGCACTGAAGCACCATCCAGCTCGTTTCTGACGTCTATGGGCATCTGAGAAGAGTGTGGACTCATTAAGACAATGGTTTATCCACCATCTCAGGCCACCCTCGGGCAGAAACTGTTTGTCACTAACGAGGCGATTGCGTAATCCCGTTATTTTGTTTGTTTTGAGGCGAAACACGTCCATAAACTAATGATGTACTGTAGCATGATTGCAAAGACTGACATGTCGTCAACCCGGGTTAGAATTCCCCCAAAGATATTTCTGAACCTGTTAACTTGATTATTTTATGCGGTAGTTTTTAATAAACTTATTCAGTTCCCTTTTCGTTATTTAAAAAATTATTTTGGTGAATATTCTGTTTGAAGTGTGTGTGTATATGTGTGTGTGTGTGTATGTGTGTGTGTGTGTGTGTGTGTGTGCGTGTCTGTGTGTGCATGTGTGCGCGCACACGCACGTCGTGTATTTGTGTATAGTGTATGTTTCTGTTGGAGGTGGTGTTTGAAGGTGGCAGTTTACTGTGTTTTGCCTACTCCTTTCGGTTCTTGTTTTTTGGAAAAGTGTGTGTGTGTGTGTGTGTGTGTGTGTGTGTGTGT
>NW_004797387.1:1290847-1313676 GCF_000002075.1 Aplysia californica
TCAGTTAAGATCTTATATTATACTGTTATTGGATTTTTCCTTCCTTTTGTTTCACGCTCACTCACGGCCGTCTTTGGACTGCTCATTATTAAAGTCTTCGTTCTTTAAAACATTAGGTGATCATTCCACATTTTGGACACAGAATTTCCTGATTTATTTCAATGTTTGATCGGATGATAGGGGTGGACAGACCAAAATTTTATGGAAAACTTGGTTCTCTAGTTAAGTGTTCAAGTGGGAATGAAATTGACCATATGGGCAACTGGCCCAATAAAAGTCTTACAAAAATTGACAGTGTATCCTGGCCCTCTGCGGGATTTCCTCTTTGTTCTACGATAACTTAGATTATGCATTACTTATTCTTTTTGTTTCGATTCTCGTGTCGGCAACTGTGGTGTGGCAGTTAGGTGCGCCGCCGTCGCACGCAGAAGATCCGAGTTTACTCCCCTTTGGGAGAGGATTTTGTACCAAATATCTCCGACTGCCTGCTGAGACACAGTACCGGGTATCCTTTTTTTTAGCTTTGGTTGGCCCTGGGAGTCAAGTACGAAGCAGACAGCGAAAGATCTTGTCAGTATGTTAGTGTTTTAGCGCCTAAAAATGGCCGCTTGCACTGTATGCTTACCTGTAAGGTGAGGTTGTTTCAGAATGCTCACAGGTCTGCTGGGGTAATAGTATAGATTGTAAGCGCACAGAGCTTGCTGTTGAGCTGGGATTTGCGCTATACAAATGCCATCTATTATTATCATTATTACTATTATTATTATTATTTAACTTGCCTCAGTTGAGTCGATGAGGGCGTAAAACATTTCCAATTACATACCTTTTTTCGGGGGGGACGGGGGGGGGGGTCCTGGTGCCACTACAAGGTGTCAGACAGACACTCTTGAAAAAAAAAAGATCACATGTAGATTTGTTTACGCCTCCAAAGACAGAAACTAGATCATTTAGGAAGCGGGCTTCGGACCTACTTCTCAGGGCAAAGCTGGGGTGGGAGGGGTAAAACATACCAGCAGAAAGATTGATATACTCGATAAAAAAATTCCTTCCCATTCCGGGATCGAACTGGAGGCTCCTGCGTGCAACAGAGAAACACGTGGGCTAACCGTTAAACCATAGACGCCGGTGATTCTTTGAGTTTTGACTAGAACACAGCGAAACTTGAAAGACTATTTGTTTGATTTGTTTTAGTAAGTGTTTTACGGCACTTGCAACACAATAAGGTCATATAAGTGCCGAAGATTAGAGGTGTTACAAGAGAGTAATAACAAACACAAAAAAGAAGGAGGGGAGATAAAGACGATAGATGTTTAATAGGAAAGAAGAAGCAAACAACACCAGAGCACTCGACAACCACCCACAAAGAACGATTCAGTCATTTAGTGAAGGGAAACAGACATACAAAAAATATTGTAACTGTAGGTGTTTGGCACTGCTAGCGACACTCTATAGATATTCAGGAGGCTAACTGCTTCGATCCTGCCAACCCAACGTCCCGGCAGAAAGACGGAGATAAAAATTCTCTGCACACAGGAATCGAACTCATGCCTCCCCTCCTGCACAGCGAAAGCACATAACCACTAAACTATTGAAACTGTGGGGTGGGGTTCATCTTGTTTTTGTGTTGTTGTTTTTCGTTAGGGTAGAGGGTGTTGACACGAAATGAAAAGAACAGATCTTTTAAATGCATTACCATAAAGTGAAGGGTAACTGTATGAAAGACAGGAACAACCACAGATAATGGTAGAGAAGTAGGACCTACAAGTGATGTCCTCTGCGCACCCACAGAAACTGTGACCTTATGCAGTTGCGAGCGCCGTAAAAAAAAACTGTTTACGTTATCGTTATCCCATTCATTATACACTATATCCGTTTTAGAACAAGTGATTCACTGATCAGACTGAGTGTTACTACTACTGTTACTTTATTGTCCATTGCTGGCAGGAGGTACAACCCCAACAATGAAATACTGCCTGGCATGACATAAAGACTTAAGTAAAAAGTTAAAGAAGGCCACCAAACTACGGGACAATTTTTATGTATAATTTTTCAAAGTGACTGCAGGCCTGTGTGATTCTGTTCCCAAACAGAGGAGGTCTTCTTCACCAGGAGAAACTTTGTTAAATACTCCGTCCAATAGTCAAAATTCATAACCTGTATTTCATTTTCATCATCATGTACTTATGATGTACTTCTGACCTAAACAGCAGAACTCATAGAGGGAGGTGCCACTCTATCTTGAGGCTCTTGTGCGGTCAAAAATTCGCGATGCAACTTTTCTTCAAATATCTGTTTAATGGGAGAATCAATGTCACCCATACTTTGCACAGAAGTTTGTACGAATTCGTCTTAACTAAATCATATTATTTTTCCACAAAAATTTCAGCTACATTCTAAAACCTTTCTTCATAAATTTATTCAAAATACTATAATCTCCGTCACGCAATAATGTTCACAGCACTTCCCTCTTCTTACACATATTTTACAAATTATATGCACATATGGCCTACGTCACAGCTCAACAATGACAATTTTTAGAGACAAAACATGTTACAAGAAATTAACATTATAGTGAACACTTTGTTTTTGCTCTAAAAGTTCTCAAAATTTGCGTTCAATAAGAATAATATCGTGATTTTTTTTAAATGATGGACTCGCTTTTAAAGCAATATTGTACCACCTGTAAACCTTTCAAAATCTGTAAAAAACACCAACTGGGCTTTTTTTCAAATTAGTACTAAAAAGGAACTTTCTAGAATACACCTAATAGGTGTTTACAAAAATATTGCTCTGTTAAGACAAATTGATACAAATCATTGCGCAAAAGTTGGAGACTATGTTCAACAGTTGAGGAAATATTTGACAAAAAGTTGAGCCACGGATTTTTGACTGCACTATAAGATGAAATAGGAAAAGGTTGAAAAATGTTCTTTCAGTTGAAATTGTCCAAGACGGCCACTACTTTTAAGGAGAAAAGTCATCATAATCATCATCATCATTGCCTTTCTCACCCTGCACCAGGGTGTAGACCACGGACAAACACTTCCCACCTTGCTCTATCCTGGGCTAGCCTCTTGATGTTATTCCATGTCTTCCAACTTTGCTGTACATCAATTACTGCGGTTTTTCACCAGGTTCAACACTGTCTTTCCCTTGGTCTTTTACCGTGTGCAGTGAATTCCAATCCAACACTTTCTTTGTAATAAGGAGAAAAGTGGTTGCCCTCATATGGAGGACCTCTTCTGCAGTGTCCACATATTTTTTAATGTAGGCCTACATGGTCATTTTATCTACACTGAACGTAGAATCAACCTTGCAACCACGTGTCATTTCGGAAGTAGGCTACTTTTAATATTCATACTGATTTAAGTGGCCTCACCTTTTGGTCGGATTTCATCTGGAATTTAGCCCAGATAGTGATCCAAAGAGCCTTTTTTTTTTATAGTTTTAAATTTTAGAATCGCCAAGGGATCTTTAACGTGTGAAACTTCCCCACAAGACCACCAAAAATGTTCATCCAAACCAAAAAAGACTACACGCTTGATCTCGTCTTGCTTAGAATCAGCAGAGGATGGAGAAAACATGAAGAAAACCCCACGCTAAAGGGGATGGAAGTCCTTACCGCCAAGCTGACAGGCAAACATCATACAATTACATAATTACAATGTACCTGTTGAGCTATTGGACTCTCTTATCCTATACTAAATATCAGTTTTTAGTCAGATTATTTTTCGCACCCACTTTCAACCAAATAAAAACTGACTTTGCATCTTAACCTTACAATATAATTTCGAAGGTAACATTTACTAAAAAGCAGGACATGAACACTGATTAACAGGAGACCTCTCTTTGAGAAATTTAATCCAAGTAGTAAAGTGTACAGTAGCAGGCAATTAAAAATACCATTTTTATTTTTCTTATTTTAAAAAAATTGAAAACCTGCACGTCGGATCTTCCGACAAACTCAACACTACAGCTGAGTCTCACACATATTTTGCTAAAAGACTTCTACATCACAGAACAGATCATGCACTTGTCTCCTTTCTTTACAGTTTACAAACAAGTAAGAATGGTCAACAGATTAAGATAGCTGAAACACTGAGGAGAATAACTTTTGAATAAGAAGATAATTGGCAGCCACCAAACATCCATCCCATCTTTCTCCTGAACTGTCAATCGAGATAGGTGACATCTTTAAAAATGGCACATTGAAGAATATTCAAAGGCAACAGGAAAGGAGGAAAAATAACAACATCCACAGCGTCATCTAAGATGACACGACTTTCAGGTACACACCAGATAGTATACGAAGACACCTGGAGGCAGAACTTTTACAGATCATTGAAGGGTCAGAAAAACAAAGGATCTAAGTCACATTTTGTAAAAATATAGATCTAGTTCTTAAAATTGTGTGAGGCATCATGGTGAAATCAGACGCCCGTCAAAATAATGAAATCCAAGAACCAGGCTTTTGTTCTCAAGTTGGCCAATACTTTTCAAATTTTTGCTTTTTACTTAACACCTTTCATGTCTTTGTAAAAACCCATTTCCCTGTGATGTGAATTTTCCTGAAAGTCATTAAGGTGTCAAAATAAGTAAATTTGCAGTTTTCAAGGATACTTATGAAACCAGGAGAACCCCGCCTCCTTCAATTATAAATATATCTCGACTTTTATTCTAGATGTGTATTTTTTAAAACTGAAAGCGAGGCAAATTAATAATCTTTCAGATGAAACCAATAACTCCACACGCCCAAAAATTGACGAGCGCCTGATTCCACCACGTTGTAACACATATTGATGACACAGGTCAGGGGAGACAACACAACACAGTATTTGAGTGAAATGAATGGATGGCTTGAAATCAGAGTTATGGTCTATATATATTACACAATCTCGTTGGTAAGTAAGGCCGTTAAAAAAATAAATTATTTCTCCATTTTTCTCTAACAATCTCCAGGTGACTTAGAATCTCCTTTATTTTTCTGACATTTTCAATTTTTAAACTTTAACAGAAAAAAACTAATTCAGAACAGTGGATCATTTACCTCATGATGCACTTCCTAATTCCACACAGCGACCAGAGGACAGCCCCTAGCCCCAGGGTCTCAAACTCTCATATTTTGCAGCCCCTACTCAACATCAACAAAGTATAGTGTTAGTGCAGCCTTCCCTCAAGCCAGATGTGGCTGAGCTATTTAACAGTGTAACAGAAAGGGCTTCAAGGTCTCTGATCAGAAACACCGGTCATTGAGAAAATTAGTTCAGTCGTACATAATTTGTCTAATGCTTGAAACCCTTTTATATGTAGATGAGGCAGCCTAGGCTCACTCAGACTCGACCTCCAGCAGCACCCCAGTTGTATAAGACCCCAGCCCTAACCGCTTGGGTACTGGGAAAGTAGGGGGATGGAAGTGATTAGTAGATTTACTGTGCACCAGCAAAAGGTAGGCCTACAACCCCTGTAAGTTATACGGTGAAAAAAAAACCATGACCATCTGGGCTCAATAAATGTAACAGTGTAATAGTTATTTATTATATTATCTCTGCTTTGCTTTCTGCTTTGTTCCGTCTTCTTCCCTCTTCCCACCAAGGTAAGTGCTCCGCCTTCAGAATGAACTATTCGTTCCCCAAATAATAACGTTAAACCCATGAAAAAAATACATTACCTCAGAAAATGGATGTCCATCACGAGCAAAATAGCATAAAAAGAAAAGATGAGCAGCCCTCTCCCCTCCCTCTTGTCTCGCTATAGTTTGGTAAAAACACCGTACACCCTCCACAAAAAATACAGTTGTGACTAGAAGTCAGTAATCAGAGGTGACTAGAAGTCAGTAATCAGAGGAGACTAGAAGTCAGTAATCAGAGGTGACTAGAAGTCAGTAATCAGAGGCTCACACAATATTTTCAGATTTAAATCCCTTTCAGAAAACAACAATTACACTTACAGCAAATGGAAAAACAATCAGTCTTAATTGCTGTATATCATTTAATCACATCACAAGTACTTGTGTAAAGTGGAAGAAATATCATCCAAAAGCCACAGGCCTGTAGAGTAGCGTACACAATTCAATACAACAAACAACAAGTCAGAGGCGACACTCTCAGCTATCCCAACACTTCCCTCTTGACAATCAATCCAAAACATAGCACTCTTCAAAAACATTTTTCTCAATAATATGCAGTAGGTATATGTGGCAAACACACGTACACCTCGCCACAATTTGCCCCTACCATAACTCTTAACTCAGACCCAGCCTGCTGAGTACTTCCACAGCCACCAACAGTAAAAAAGAATACAGAGAAACATTTTCTGGAGTCATCAAGTTATAATAATCTCGACATGTCATTATTTTTCCAAACTCATTTCTTTTTTTTCATTTTCATAATCTACAAAGTTCAAAGAAGTTAAAATTTTACATCTTTCTAAGAAGGCCATTTATGAACCACAAAGATAGCGCTTTACCAGAGTTCTATGGTCACTCTGTCAGATACAAAGCTGAACCTACACTAGCGACCACCTGCCCAAGACAACACCTGTGCAAACAACCACTCCCCACTTGCCATTCTTTATACATAATAATGAAACTTTCAAACACATCCACCCATCTAACAATCACTTTTCTCTTTGACAATGGGTGCCGTCTTAGACAATTTTTAAAATAATTTTTTAAAAGAGAGCTATTGTCTGCGACTTGCACGAGTGACAGGCAACAGACACACAATACCAGCTGTAAATACATGCCAAACAGACACAAGGTCACACAAAAAATATCAATGAACAGTAAAAGCACATACATGGCATGAACAAAAACAACGGCATACACCCAGTACACAATGAAAATCACAGACTGGCTGACCAACAGTGGAGACCATTTTATGGATTGAGAACAAAACAACGTTCACTCAAAATTTTCTAAACTTCTCGCATGGCACTGACGATTTCTAGACTGCCCACTCTACTCTGAGAATTCTGCATTTTTTCCAGCTGGAGGCAGGGGGCAGAGAACAGCAGTGAATTTGCTCACAGCAATACTCGACCAGGGGTCTCAAACTCACAGTTCGCAGGCCAGTTGATATTTTGCAGTCTCTATTTGACATCAAAATCTAGAGTAAGTGCAGCCCACATGTGTTTCACACATGTACCTTTTTGCTACAAAGTTGCTCTGGATTTTTTTATCCTTTATCACTTATGGGCTACCATCACTCAAGCTTGTGACAGCTTCTGGTGGTGCAGAACCATTCATGTTCTAACTTGTTATAGATCTAGCAGTATAACTAGAAAGACAAATTTCAGAATGAAAGTGAACTTATAAGGAGTTCGTTCAAACTAATTTGAATAAAATAAAGACTTTTTCAAAATAACTATAGCTTCAGTGTCAACTTCATGTATGTGAATACGATAAACCAAATGTTTTCTAAATTGAAAATAAAGAAAGGGAGTACCAACTTAGACATTAGCATGAGTGGATCAGATTTCAGATTTCACATTGCCATGAAATTATTAAATGAAAACATAATTCCTCTCCCAGTTAGTTAATTTTAAAGACAATCCACTGGATACAATAGACTTACCACCATCTACCTCAGATGGTCGGAGACAAGACACTATTTTTTACAAGAACAGAGGGTAAACAACAGACTTTTACCCACCCAGCTTCCTGGAGACTTACACAGCAGCTGAACAACTTCTCATAACAGCCCATCAAAAGATCATGTTTAAAAAAAATCATTCTTTGACTCCACACTGACTTCGAAGAAGATAAAAAATAAAACAGTCTCTGCTATTCCACCTATATCTGGAAATATAAGATTTAAGATATCTTTCCCTTTATAAAGACATTTGAAAAATAAGACAATTTTTTTTTCAAGATGTCCATATGTGAAAATCTTATATTTAGCAAAATTAAGATTATGCACTAAATGATGTCAGTTCAATAAACATCAAAATTTAGTGTTGGAAGAAAATTAATTCCAAACTATCTGTGTAGACTTCTGACATCAAGATCGGCCTGGAAACATGTATACACCATATACCTAAAAATTTCTGGAAAGATAAAAGCATTCAAAAGACCACAATAAGAATTTATATTACATACCATCCCATACTGGGGGCTCCAGTGGCTAAGTGAGTAGTGAGTTTTGACTCAAGCAATGTCAAGCAAGTGTCAGTGACACGGGGATCAGATGGGTGGTCACTGGAGTGTGTCCTTGAGCAAGACACGACAACCCTAGCTCAAATTACAGGGCGCTGCACAGTGGCGACCGACAGTGGCATTGTTTGTAAACTGTTCTGTATTTGTGTAATAGAGTGTATTTATGTATGCATTTATGCATGTATGTATTTATGTATGTACGTATTTATAATTATGTATTTATGTATGTATGTTTGCCATTGTAAAACAAAGTGCCCTTCTGGGACAAATAAAAGTGTAATTTATTATTATTATTATTATTATTACTTCTTCAAACACACCATTTAGGTGAACCTGTCAGAACAGCTAATACACGGTATATGCTGCATACTTGGGGGCAACAGAATCTTTATCTAGTGTCTATATAGTAACCAACAGGAACAAAGGATCTCATTTACAATTGGTCGCTTTTAAGCACAAGGGGGCTATCACGATAAATGCTCTTTTAAGAAAATCAAAGTTTTTTAATCCTTATTCAGTCCCTTTAAAAGACAAGGGGAGTTTTCTCTATAACCAAAAAAATATACTCACCAATGAAACCAAACTTCTCCTATGGGCAGGGCAAGGCCCACTTTTGGAGTAGATCAAGATTTCTGGAAACCCTCGAAATCTGGGTTAGCCCACTTGTCCTTAAAAGTGACCAATTTCAGTGTGTTTTTGTTTAATAGTTTCCTAATTCATCTTTCACCATAATCAGGATGGAAACAAAATGTATAAGGTCTGTGTATTACAAAGTTTATAATTAATGGCCTAATTCTAAAACATAAAACCCACCTACTGTGACAATTTGTCGCTGGATCAGACAAGAGAAAACTAAAAATTGCAAAACAATATAGTGAGTCTTTAAAAACTTTTCACTGTAGCAGAATAAAAAAACAGAAACCAGCCCTTGTTCAATGAATTCTCCAGCCAGACTTGTCAAGGGCCCAACATTTCCTTTACAGATCTGACTGACTCAAAAAGGAATATTTTGTGAATACAATATGCTAGCTTGATGCACCTAAATTCTGACACTATCATTTACATCCATCATCAAAAATTCATTTCACAACAAAAACCTTACGTCACTGGTCCTCGAAATTTCCTCATTCTCCATCAAAATGAGGGGCTGAAAACCCAAAACGGTTATCTCCTCTAGCTAAACAGATAAAAACGCTCCAGAGGCTCATCTCTTTCCACCGAAACACATGATAACAGCGACTGAAGTGTCTTCTTTCTTCACACTACTGTATGACATCAGATCTGTCAGCTCGTCCTATCATGACAACAGTAGAAGAACACAGACATAAACGTCAGTGCACAACACTGTGAAGACAATCCACTAAAAATCTTCACATTCGCCACACTGTCATGTTGACGTCCTCATTCTTCACACAACCATGATGCAATCCTCATAGAGTCCACTTTTTTTCACAATGACAAAACACAAAAACAGCAGCTTGTGGCTTGTCCTAGTGCCACTGTAGATGAGCACTTGTGTTGCCATCCCTCCAGGCAGGAGACTCTGTGGTTATCTGGGCACGACACATTGGACATGTCTTCTCGCGGTCAAACCAAATGGACACGCACTGCTCGCAGAATATATGCTGAAAAAGACAAAGAGTCAGGAAAAGTTGAAGAAACAAAACCATACAGAATTAAAAACAACGTATTTTCCCTTATTTTCTAAAAGTGAAAAATGTCTGTACTGTACCTTTTGCGTGACTATAGGAAAACAAAAAAGTCTGCATCTTCCCTTCATTGGAAGAAAACATTTCTTTTCAACAGTTTATGAGCATGTTTTATCTTGTTTGTTGGAATAAAGAGAACACTAATGGCCATATAGTGCCAGGAAAAAGCAAGACAGACAAATTACAGAAAGAAAGAAGAGCAATGAATCCGTTGAACCATCTGGACATGTTCTCAATCATGAATTGAATCAAAAGGAGTGGATAATGTAGCGGACACATACATCCAACCAGCAGCAGACCAAAAGCAATGCTGCAGTACTAGATACATTTCGAACCATTGTCTACAAAATCAGAGACACAAATTGGTCAATTTCACATTACTCACGTTCTTGCCTACCTTTCCAAGTTTCAGATAAAGAAAACAGATCTGAAAATCTGTATGGATAACAAAGTTATGCTTTTCTCTTAAACTGCTCTAAAAAGGCTCAACTTCAAAAGGTTAAATTAATGATTCATGCTCTACACCCCCATCAGAATAATTTAGCAAATTTAGAAGTTAGGCCCTTACCTTGCATGGAAGCATGACAGGCTCATTGACTGAATCCTGACAAATTGGGCACTGGCTGCCTCGCTCCAACATGTCCTGGGCGCTGGGTTTACAGCCAAAACTCTGCAATATTCAGTGAGTTTTGTGGATTAACTTTTGACATTAAGAGAAAATAAGTTTTTCAAACTTTTTTTTATTGAGAACAAATAAACTTTTAAAAAAACAAAAACTAGTTACAGAGGAAAATTAACTTTTTAAAAAAAAGGTCCTTCATAAGAGAATAAAATATGTTTAAAATAGATTTTCACATAAGTCCAAGTCTTTTTTCCCCTTTTTGGCAATGACACACACATTCGCTTTTTTCTTCTGAAAATATTCCTGCAAAGCAAGCTTTGACAGAGATGAGAACCAACTAATTTTACATTATTTTCCGTAAGCAAAATCCTTTTCTAAATGGACTCATCACTTGCCATGATGTATGTATAAAAATTTATCTGATCTTTAAAGTAATAGTCTATTAATCGCTCTCCAATATCTGCCTCTCCCCTCATCTCCATCCCTCTCTCTCTCTGTCTTCCTTCCCTTCTCCACTCTGTCTTAATAATAATAATAATATATAGAATTTGCACAGCGCCAATCCCCGCTCAACAGCAAGCTCTATGCGCTCCATAATCTATACTATGTCTTCAGTTGATCCCTCCAACAGACCACCATTTCATCAACTCACAGTGTTCGAGGAGAACCGGAGCAGGGCTGAGTACAAGAACTTGAAGGCTGACCACACTGACCAGGTCTGGGGAACAACACAAAATTATTAAAGAGTTAACAAAATTGGCAAGAAAAATAATAAAAGATCCAGTGAAGGATGATTAGCTAAACACATTTATCAGAAAACAGCGGAAAACCGAAAGAAAAATGAATCTTTAATTTTTTTCTTCGCTATCTACAAAGCAAAAACACTGATATATCAATGAATTCCAGCGGCCCCGCAGACTTCAACTTAGCAGACTCCACGGTTGTTAGTTTTTAGTTTAGATTTAGTAGGACTTTTATAGCACTTGTAACATGAATAGTTCATATAGTGCCGAAGATTAGAAGAATTACTAGAGAGCAATATACAAAGAAATGGAGGAGAGAAAAGAATGACAGATGTTTGATAGGAAAAAAAAGGAGCAAATCCCACCAAAGCACTCACCAACTACTCCTCAACAGGTAGTGCCATGCAAAATTATTCAGAAAAATGTCCCTGCAGAGCTAAAATTTATATAAATTTCCTCACACACGCACAAACACAAAAGTAAAAACAATAATAATAATAATAATAAAAATAATAATGAGGATGATAATTATAACAATAATAATAATAGTACTAATGATAATAATATATGACATGACATTTATATAGCGCTCAACCTCAATGAAAGAACACAGGCTTTCAGCGCTTTACAAATACAGCTGGAACACATAAGCGATCTTGCACATAATTTTTTTCTCAACAGGAATCCAGTGCATCTTTTCACTTTCTCCAAAGATATTCCTAATTTAAAAGAGTTACAGAAACAAGTCTGATAAATCTAAGGTATTTAATAATAAATCAGTATACTTAGTATTGATTATATGATGCATTCTTACTGGTTCTTCTTACTTCTAAATGCATGCAGTTGATCAGATGATTCACCTCAAATGACAATGATAAATTGGAATCAAAATAAATGTTGATTTTGTGCTTTTCTTGAAATTGTGATTTCTGAATCACTAATTTTCATGTGATCATTGTCAACCTCATTAATAGACTTTGCACTGCCTGCCAGAATGACTTCTGTTTCAATCATTATTCAACATCAATTTCTCTTTATTCATCCAGTTTTTCACCGAGAAAATACAACTTTCAGCACAATGGACCAGCATGAGCACACCAATGAGTTTTTTAGACAGTGACATTGACTTCTTCCATATAGTAAAAAAATCTTTTCTTTCCCACTATCTCGTTTTTTCGATAGTAAAGGTTTATATGTGTCACAACATGGTGGAATCAGGCGCTTGTCAATTTTTGGGCATGTGGAGTTACTGGTAACGTTTTAAAGCTTGTTCATTTGTCTAGCTTTCGAAGGAAAAAATACCCATCTATTTTTTTCTTTTTTTAAATTCCTTTTCTTTATTGCGGGAAAATCAGAGAACCAACTACTGAAAAGTCTAAGAAGAAGAAGATACAAACACAACATAAAGACTGAGCTGTGCTCCAAGAAAAAAAAGTCACATAAGTTTCACATCACCAAAAGTCCAAAAATACACATTTTACTGAGTGCCCCTCTGTCTCAGCAGCGATAAGAAGGGCGAAGACAAGAATGCCCCCCCCCCCCCCCCCTTCCCCCTCCAAAGCCACCTCTTCTAAAATAACGCCATATTTACCTTGAAGCAGAGATAAACAATCTCTGTGGCAAAGGCGAACCAGACGGAAGTCCTGGTGCTGTCGTTGAGGTAGAAGAGCCATGGCACCACTGTGACCAGCTGGCGATATAGCTGGGATATGCTCTCAATCAACAAGTAATACTTGCCCTGACAATACAAAAAAACATTTCACTAAATAGAAAAGAACAAGAAAAACCACGTAAAAGACTGTTTGTACATTTTTCTTAGGTAAGGTAAGTGTTTTACGGCGCTCGCAACTGCATAAGGTCATATGAGCACGCGGGAAACATTAAACATTTTCAATAGGTAGGAAAATTGAATTTTGGCCTGGTGGCCGCTGAAGCCTACTCTTATCGATTTTAGACCACCAAGGGGTCTTCAATGTGCCCAACTTGCACACGAGACCTCCGAGATTTTTCGCCCTTGCCCGAGAAAGCTAGGTGTAGATCTTTCCAACCAAAAGATCAGGGGGGTAGCTGAAAGACAGCAGTAAGAAAGAAACAAGGAGTAGTAGTAGAAAGGCTTCTGAAAGAGTCCGGAGCCAAAAGGAGGGGGCAAAGGAGGTGAGGGGGTGGAGGCAGAAAGAAAAGATGAAAGCAGACGACAGATAATTGCTAGAGAGCAGGAAAGGAGGTGAAAGGAGACAATTTTAGAGAAGAAAATTTTTCGGTCACTACCTGGATTTGAATCCGGGACCTTTGAATGAGAGGCCAACACTTAAACCTCTAGGCCCTGAGAGCCACATATCTTTATCACTACATTTGTGTATTAATGTCGACAATCATTTTTCATTTAATATTATCGATGAGACTGTGAGCCTGTTTGTGAGTGAAAGCCTATTATAGTATTATCACGTTTATAATGTACACAGATGTGTGTGGAGGCGAGGATGTGTGAGAGAGTGTGTGTGTATGGGTGTGCGCACGCACGTGCATGTGTGCGTGTGAGTGTCTTCGTGTGGGCATGGGTGTTTGAGTCTACCTGCGTGCACGTGCATGTGTGTGTGTTTATAAGTGGTAGAATACCAAACCAATGTGCCAGGACAATACAGATTTGTCCTATATTATACAGGCCCCTCAAAACATTCACTGGGACTTCCCCTACACTATAAATAGTAGTAGGCATGAATACCAACATCTGCAAACAAATTTCACTTCTCCTACATGCTTACTCTGTCTGCCATTTCGGTGTTTTCACAGTGAAAAGTTTTCTCGGTGAATGGTGTTCAAGCCTGTTTTCTCAAAATTATATGTTTATGTCCTTCCTCACAAAACATGCAACAACTCAATAAATACCTGACGTATCTGAAAAATGTCAAAAAAACAAAAAAACCTCAGCATTAAATTTACTATGAGAATACCCCTAATCTTTTTTTGGGGGGGGCAAGTGTTTTACAGCGCTCGCAACTGCACAAGGTCATATGAGCGTGCGGGACACATTAAACATTTTTCAGTTAGACAGGAATTTTAATTTTGCCTGGGTGGCTAGCCGAAGCACACTCTTATCTATTTTAAGACCACCAAGGGTCTTTAACAACATGCGAAACTTGCACACAGGACCTCTAAGATTTTTCGCTCTTATCCACGAAGGCTAGGTGTCAGATCTTACCTACCAGAAGATCAGGGGTGTGGCTGACAGACAGCAGTAAGAAGGGGCCAAGGAGAAGCAGTAGAAAGGCTACAGAAAAAGTAAAGATGAAACCAGACGACAGAACATAGAGACATCGGCCTTTGGCGTGACTGTGCCCTGAGCGAGACCAGTTCCCCATTTTTCCTTTTGTGCAGCTCGTGTGCAATCTGTTTTATTAGAGTTGCGTGCCTTGTCTAGTTCCACTTTCGGTCAATCCCTTTCCAAGAATGTCAGTTGTCTGCTAGTGCAGTAGTCGAATTCGAAGTGAAAGGCTTATCGGAAACATTCTTCGAGAAGTTTTCTTCAGTTACTTAACTAGATTAGCTGGCCCAACTCGCGACCACTTGTGTCTATACCCTCTGTTTATAATAATTGTTTTCATCATAAATTGCATAAGAAATGATTATACTAACCTTTAAATAGTGTACTAACAACTTTCCTGCACCTGTTATATCTGTGCGCGCATGGTCGCGCCCCCTTTCGTATGCGGTCGCGCTGACGGCATGCGGTCGCACCAAAGGCAGAACATTAAAATGTTAAAATGCGAAATCTGCGAAAGACGTTTTGGAATGAGTGACGATATCACGGTATAAACCGGAAGTAGACACACTGAAGGGGCCCTGAACATGGATTTCCTGACCTATTTTGCCGACAGAGACCGCTGGAAGCAAAATACAACAAGTGGTCGCGGGTTGGGCCAGCTGCTCTAGTTAGAGAGTAGGAAAGGAGATGAGAGGAGAAAAAAGAAAAAGTTTTAGAGAAGAAAATTTTCTGCCTTTGTCAGGTTTTGAACACCATAAACTCTAGACCACAACCCCCCCCCCCATCTTTAAAAAAGAAAAAAACAAGCCAATCCTTCAAACACACACACACAAACACACACACAATTGGACTAAAGGCCTTATAGTTATAAAATACAGTAACTTTCTTATCCTGAGTTAACCCAAGCTCTACACCACAATAAGAGAGCCATACTTTTTTTTCAATTCCACAACAGCATAAAGATTTTTTTTTTTTAAACTCACCCGCTTGCGATAATTTCGACAGCATGGCTGCATCATAGCAATAATAGACTTGGCCATGATTGTGAGGAACTTAACGATGTAGTCTGTCATGACCACACACCACAGCAAGGTCCACACTGAGATGTCTTGCACCTGAGCCATCTGGAAGAATAGCCTGAGGAAACCATGAGGGAGAAATGTTCTGATAAAACTGCTCAACTTTAAATGCACCTGATGACACAAACTATCTACCTCGTCAGGTTATCTACGTTATAATTATTTTTAGATAACCGTTTATCTTAATTCAGGATTCTCAAATCCCGTAGGACAATATTTTGCGGCCCCTGCTAGACATCCAAATATAGAGTCGGTGCCGCTCAATCTAGCTCATTTTTTTAGAGAGCCCCCCCCCCCCCCCCCCAACATATTCCGAGCTTTCCAGGAAGTTCAAGTGCACTATGTGCATTTTTGGTAGCACATATCTGTGTGAAAAGCTCTTCTCAACTGTGAACTTTATTAGTCAAAATGAATATCCAAACTTACTGCAGAGCATCTTCAAGCCATATGAAATTCTCACTTGTTTCCTCCCTCAAGCCAAATGGCATGGGGCTGAGCTATGCAAGAAAAAGTGCTGCCTAATCTCTGATAGAAAGGAGAAGGAATGAGAAGCAAAATATTATGTTCTGAAGAACAATTCATGTTCTAAACCGGTATTGATAAAGATTGAGAGAGATGTAGTGAGTTGTACTTTTTGAAAAATTGCTTGAAATCTTTTTTTCTAGAGAACACTTAATGCAGCCTAGGCTCACCCAGACTCTATCCCCAGAGCCCCCTCCAGGTAATTCGAGTTAGAGACCCGTCTCAAACCATGTCGCAGAAAATCTATGGTTTAATCATTATAACAATATTAATAATAATAATAACAATGATAATGATAATAATAAAAATAATAATAATAATAATATTAATAATAATATTAATAATAGTAGTAGTAATGGGATACCATACAGCATCTTATCCCTTGAAAACTCAAAATGCTAAAGAATGCAAAATAACACTCAACTTAACTAATAAATCAAAGGACAGAAAATGCACATTGTGTGTATGAGAGAGAGAGAGCAGGAGACCGAGAGAGAGAGAGAGAGAGAGAGAGAGAGAGAGAGAGAGAGAGAGAGAGAGAGAGAGAGACAGACAGACAGACAGACAGACAGACAGACAGACAGACAGACAGACAGACAGACAGACAGACAGACAGACAGACAGACAGACAGACAGAGAATGAGAGAGAGAGAGACAGAGACAGAGAAAGAGAGACAGACAGACAGAGATGCACACACATGCAAACACATGATGCAAGCACGACGCACTCACGCACGCATGCACACATACACACAGAGACACAGACACACAGTGTTAAACAAAGTACCTTTAGACTTTTCTTGAATTCTCTTATGATATAATGAGCGTTCTTTTTGGGAGAGAATTCCAGATTTTAGGGGCATGGGGAAAAAAAGCTCTTACACCTAACTTCTTAGATTTTACAGTGGGCACTTCATAAGATTCTCATCCACAAATCTCAATCAAAAGTAGTGATAGTATGTATAACTCAATAAGGTTTTTAATCTTGATGAAATCAGATGCTCATCAAAATAATTAACTCCAAGAAATTAGCCTTATAAAAAATTTTCTTTTTTTTTTCTTCAAATGTCCATTTTCTGTCTCAAAATTTTATGTGAGAACTTTACAGAAAAACAATTAGTCACAAAAAATGTAAATTTTCAATTACCCAGGACTCTCAACCTTTGGAAGTCACCAAAATCTGGCGATCATTTCATCGCAAATTTTACCCCTGAAACCAGGTGACCCCCCACCTCCTTCAAATACAAATATTTCGACTTCTATTAAAGATAGATGGGTAATTTTTCATCAAAAGCAAGACAAATGAACATGCTTTAAGATGATACTAAAACCTCCAAATGCCAAAAAAAAAACTGATGAGCGCCTGATTCCACCACGTTGTGACACCTACTGTGGTGCTGTGCCACTCATACACATCCGGCATAAAAGACCAATTTCGTTATTAAATGATAGCAAACACGTTTCTTACCAAACTTTCTATCTCGTCAGTAAGGTTTCAGACAATCTATTAAGTCAAACTATCTCTCAGACAATCTATTTTATATCAGACTATCTATCTGGTCGAACTATGTTCTCTGGCCCAACTATCAACTAAACAAGTCAGGCCATTTTCTTATCAGACAATCTGTTTTACCAGTAAGTTTTAAGACAATTTATTGCATCTGATCACCTGACTAATCCAAGAATCTATCATATCATGAGACTTTATCTTATTGGAGAATCTGTCATAAATTTTGTTCTTCTATGAGTTCCCTTGCTAGATCTCAGGAGAGTACAACTGATTTTGACGAATGTGACCATTTTTCTTACTTCACAGGGCCTCATGTAGTCAGATTCCTGTTAAGGTACTTAATATTTTTTCATTTCATACTGACAAGAGTATAATCAGTTATGGTAGGCTTTAATTTTAAATTTCGCCCGAGTTGTGGACGATGCCTACTTTTATCAATTCAAGGACCACCAAGGGATCTTTAAAGTGCCGAACTTGCATATGGGACCACCAAGATTTTTCGCTCTTAAACAAGAAAGTTTGGTGAGCCTGGTGTTCCATCTTACCTGCCCTACGATCAGGGGTGTAGCTGAAAGACAAATAAGAAACAGCCAGGAGTAGAAGTAGAAAGAGTCAGGAGTAAAGGATAGAGCAGCTCAGAGGAGGCCGGGGGTCGGGGGAGAAAGTGGAGAAGAAAGCAGATGAAAGAACAGGACCCAAAAACAGAAAAGGACATGAAAGTTGAACATATTAAAGAAATTTTAGAAAAGTTTTTTTCATCACTGTCAGGTTTGCAATCCAGGGACCTTTTGAAGGAGAGACAAACACCATACCTCTTGAACACCAGAGCCCCCTTATAATCAAGACTTGTCATATCTATCTTATTGGAGAATCTGTAAAACCAGTCTATCTTATTGGAGAATCTTCTATCAGATCAGACTATCTTATTGGAGAATCTATCAGATCAGACTATCTACGTATCTTAAGAACACTCACAGTCTCCATAGCCCTTGCTCTGAGAAGACATAGTAGAGGATGACAATGTTGAGAAGAAGGAAGCCACTGAGCCAGGCCAGATTGAAGAGACCCAGCCAGGAAATATTCTGCTTCTGAAAACACAAACACAGACATTCTCAGTTGACAAGACCTTGTCCAAGACAAACATTGTCGAGGAAAAAAGTGACCATTTAAGACAGGTGGTCCTCTTAGACAGTATAGAAAAAACAAGGGGAAAGTGGGAAGTGTTTGTTTTATATGGTTGCTTTTAAGGACAGGTGGGCTAACCCAGATTTCGGGGGTTTCCAAAAATCTTGGCCTTCATTAAAAGTGGGCATTGCCCACCCTATAGTAGAAGTTTAGTTTCACTGGTGTGTATATTTGTTAGGTTATAGAGAAAACTCTCTCCTTGTCTTTTAAAGAAACTGAACTAGGGGGCAAAAACTTTTCCTTTGATTTTCTCAAAAACACCATTTTTCGGGATAGCCCCCTGGTCCTTAAAAGCGACCATATAGGTAGTTGTCTTGGACAGTATGGTCATTACAGTAGGTTCAACTGAATTCTTTGTGTAAATTACTCAAAACCAGTGTCTTTGGTGTATAGTGGTTAGGCACTTTGCAGCCACATGCAGGAGACCCACGGTTCCCCAGTGGGGAGAATTTTTATGGAGTCT
Organism: Aplysia californica; assembly: GCF_000002075.1. Taxonomy (NCBI): domain Eukaryota; kingdom Metazoa; phylum Mollusca; class Gastropoda; order Aplysiida; family Aplysiidae; genus Aplysia; species Aplysia californica. Next base: position 1,310,098 of record NW_004797387.1, read on the forward strand.
CTTGACCTAAATAGTGTCAATGTGGGTAAAAGTAAAAGCATTATAAAGGACAAAAAATCATCAGACCTAAAACAAAGTCATAGTTATTATTAAAAAAGTATGATGAAAACTCTAGTCATGTACTTCATATTTCATGTATGCCTCAAGCTGAGGTTGTGTGAAAATAAAATATGAACTGCATCTATGTGAAGCTGGAAATTTATCATAAAGTAAAATAACATTGTATAGTAATATTTTTTTAATGAAAGTAAGATTATCTAGGACAAAATGTCACATACTGTCTTGAAGAAATTACTGTTTGTACATTTTTGGGGATTCAAGGTAATAATATCACCACAATTTTCAGATTTAGTACCTGAAAATGCGTGGCCTGTACCCTGGTACAGGGTGAGAAAGAAAAGCAATGATGATGATGGTCTGAAAATGGCAAGATGATAAATAGATAAAAAGGAATGAATCAAAAAGGATCAGGAAATTCTCCACAAGTCTTGAGTTTGAATGTAAACCAAAGACACAAAAGAGAAAGCGAGTAAAAACCGATCAGAAAGCTCTGCCGCTATGGCTGTTAATGATTCTTCCACCTTCACACTTCAACTAATTCAAAACAAACAACTTTCCGACACAAAAACGTAATTTTGTCACCTACCCTGACAGCTGACTGGTGGATTGCATGCACCAACTTCATGTTGGTGTAATAAAATGTTCCACCCATACATAAAAACACCAGCAAACCTGAAATTACAAACAACGTAACTTCATTTAGACTGGGAAAACAAAAATATCAATAAGAAAAAAGAAAAAAACAGTTTGCGTCTAATGAACAGAAGAACCTTCACTATGTTGCCAAATTTTACACTTCCTAACGTCAAATCTTTATGTACATGTCGTCCACTGCCTTTTTGAGACTTTGGCCTTGGCGTGACTTATTAAAATATAAATTTGGTTCATATTTCATACTAGCCAAAAAGAGAATGAACATGATAATAAATAAATATATAGCATTTCTTTAGCACAAATTCCCATTCAACAGCAGACTTTATAATCTACATTATTTGCCAAATAGACCTGATAGCACTCTGAAACAATTTCAATTTCTGGGTAAGCATACAGTGCTGGCTGCAATGTTAGTGCTCTAACACTAACATACTGACAATATTTTTTGTCGCTTATATGGCTAGTATGTAAATTTTTTTTAAATGTCCTTCCCAGGACAGCGTCAGCTAAGCCTCGAAGCTGCAACCCCATGTCAAAATCTTGGCTCATATTTCAAAATTATCTGGTGCAACTTCCTCAAGGTTTTCTCAACACAACAACACCTCACATTAATTTTTTTTAAAGCAATGTGCGGTTGGAAGGACCACCCCAACAAACACAATAAAGAAGAAACCTGACCCAACCCCTAACCCTCAATTCCATAGTCCGCTTGTTATGGAATTCCTCCCATTCCATGTAAGTTCATTTACTATTTATTTGTTCAAAGTACCAATTAAAAAGGCACCTCCAAAAAAGAATGGCAAGGACGACAGACAACATGAAAAAAACAAATAACCAGTTATAATGGAACTGAAAGCAAGTAATGAAACCTTTTTAGCTTAAAACGTTATGGTCAACAACCACAGACAATACAACAATAATATGATCAATAACCAGACAGTATAAAGTAATCAACAATCAACCACAGCACATCAGACAACCAAACATACACACATTAACACAAACCCTCACAGTCAAATTAACTCTACACACTTCCATACATAAATAACAACAATCAAACCCAATCACAAACAAGTTTATACAGACACACCAGCACTAATAAACACACTTACCCAGTCTATGATCGTAGAGAAAATGAAGAAGGAGAAGTAAAATAAATATTCCAGACTCGGCAACCCATTTGTACAGTAAGCTGAGTTCAGCGGCTGGGGGTCCACCTCCAGCGCTCGCATCCCCTGCCCCCGCCCCCACAACAGAAGCTACAGTACCAGCTCCAGTGCCCCCTCCAGTGTTATGGGCAGACGTGGTGGTCCCGTCTGTCAAGGGTAGAGATCCTCCATCTCCACTGCCTCCTCCTCCGCTGCTCAACATCTGGAACCCGTGAGAGTGTGAATGTTCATGGCGATGATGATGAGAATGTCCCTGCGGCTGGTGGTGGCTGTGGGAATGCAATGAGTGGCCCAGGTTCAAACCCGGGGCTGTACGAGATGTGAGGGAGCTACCAGATCCTGTCCCTCCAACACCAGCTCCGTCCCTGACAACACTACTGTTACTACTACTGTTACTACCTCCACTGTTTCTTTGTTGACTGGAAGCTGCCTGAGCACTCCGCAGTAATGTCTCTAGGAGACCAGTCGAACTAAGACCAGATCGGAAAGCCCCGCCACTATTGCTGGTAGTGCCACTACTGCCATGTCCTGAGCCAAAACCTCCCTCGGCAGATGAGGATGTAGGAGGAGGGTGGAGGTCAAGGATGGTGTCCGGAGGATCAGGGAGCACAGGAGCTCCAGAGGACTCGCCACCACCTTGTAGATTGAGCTGTAATTGTCGCTGAAACTGCTGCTGCAGCTGCTGTTGTACATGCTGCTGTATTGACATCTGGTACTGCTGGGGTAATTGTTCCACCACTTCAGCTGGTGGTGTCAGCTGGGATGGGAAGTTGGGCAACAGCTCTCGTGCTACCGACAAGGGAGACCTCGGGATACGAGCCTGAAACAACAACCCAATAAGGTTTGTTAAAAATGTAATTAAAGCTTCATATCAGGTTGCTACATACATTCGTGTAATTTTGGAAAGAGAAATGGACAGCCAGATGTGACAAATCAAATGGAATAATATAATTTAACCATTGTATACTAAACAAATAAAGAAACAGATCTATGGACCCTTGATCAACACCGAATTGTAAGCATATAACTTAGTAGCTCAAGTAATACCACATCAGAAGTTTCAAAAACAACACACCTTTGTGAGTTGGTACAAGGCAGAACATTTTTTAACTTGAATACACAAAGACTGTACATGAACAATGAACACAACTCAGCTGTTCCTCATTACAGAGGTGTCCCAACTTTACTTAAACATTACTCTCTCTCTCTCTCTCTCTCTCTCTCTCTCTCTCTCTCTCTCTCTCTCTCTCTCTCTCTCTCTCTGTCCCTCATTCTTTCTGTCACTCTCTGCCCTTCTCTCCTCCTTGCATAGAATATAGACAAAATATGCTCTATATTTAGTATGTATGTATACGTTTGAGACATACATCCCTTTCTCACACATCGTGTGTATGTGCATGCGTGCGTGCGTGCGTGTGTGTGTGTGCGTGTATGTGTGTGTGTGTGCGTGTATATGTGTGTGTGTGTGTGTGTGTTTGTGTGCGTGTGTGTGTGCGCGCGCGCGCACGCGCGTGCGCTTAGTCTACAACCACATGAAACTTCTTCGCTCACGAAAGACACCCTCCCATATTGTTCCCCCCAGTGTAGACTCGCCTGCAGACCACCGGATTAATCTCAGGGTTTTTTTCTTTCCAGTTATTGCGACCACGTCCCTGATCTTGACCCATACCACAGTGGTCAACAGTTCCGGAGATCA
>NW_004797387.1:1314041-1331768 GCF_000002075.1 Aplysia californica
TCTCCTTGACAATGGGTGGCCGTCTTACAAAGGTTTGACTGTATATATATATATATTTATATATATCTCAAAAGAAATACCAGGTAGCACATGTTTTATACTCAAAACCAAAACTTCTTCAGAAAGTTTATTGAAAGCACTGTATTCCCCATAGATTCTGAACACACTGTTAACTTTAACAAGTCCATTATTACACATCACCTGCAGCTGCAAAGGAACAGGAAAATTTTGAAGACTCCATCTGAGAGACTGGTTGCCACTAGAACCTGATGAACTTGATGATGATGACGATGACGCTGATGTTGTTGAAGTTGATGAGGAAGGGTCAGACATCTTATCTCTAAAAGAAAGAAATAGCATACTTAGAATGAAACACTAACTTTTGTAACAAAAGAGAATGAAAAATTGTTGTGAACTTATTATGGACTGCAAGGCTGTAAATTGTCTAGTGAAAAGATTATGTACCACATGTATTGTAGTGTCTCTTTGTAAAGTAGTTATGGGGGCTCTTGTGGCCTAGAGGTTAAGGAGTTCTCTCATTCAATAGGTCCTCCGTTGGAACCCGGATAGCAACGGAAATATTAATTTTCTTCTCTAAAATGTCTCCTTTCACCTCCTTTCCTGCTCTCTGACAATGTTCTACTGCTTTCGACTCCACTTTCTGCCCCCCCCCCCCCTTACCTCCTTTGCCTCCTCCTCTGGGCCCCTGACTCTTTCTGCAGCCTTTCTACTGCTACTACTTGACTCCTTCTTATTGCTGTCTTTCAGTCCCACCCCTGATCTTATGGTAGGAAAGATTTACACACCTAGCCTTCTCGGGCAAGGATGAAAAATCTAAAACCCAGGCAAAATTAAGACTTTCCTACCCACTGAAAATGTTTAATGTGTCCCACATGCTCATTGCTCATATGACCTTTTATGCGAGCGCCGTCCAACATTTATCCCCCCCTCCCCCCAAAAAACAGATATCAAATTATATTGTAACAGTTCTCTATGTCTGTATGGATGTATATATACACACACTGTCACACACAAAGAAAATGAAAATGAAATGGTATAGGTTTAACAACATTATTAGGTTATTTAAGGGGCAGGACCTCCTAGTTTAACGTCCGTCTCCGATAGGACCGAGACAAGTGGGAAGTTCATGTAAAGTGTCTTTCCCAAGGACACAACGTCGGACCCAGCTGAGGCTCGAACCCCCGAACTCGCAATCTCACACACACACACATACATATATATTATATAATAATAATGCAGTTCTCTATTTACTTTTTTTTCATAATTGAAAACCAGGGTTGGGTTTATTTAAATCAGGTCGATTTAAATCAGTTGATTTTTAAAAATTTTAATCAACTTGATTTTAAAAATAAAACTCAGTGATTTAAATCACTTTAAAAAAGGTATTCTGTTTTTACATTCAGAATTCCTTTCCTTGGTTTTATAAAACAGATATAAGGTTTAGTAGACTAAAATAATCAAATCATGCTTAAAAGTCTGCTTTCCCCCCTGTCACTGTAAGTAGTAAAATAATACAGTATTCAATTTACTTTTTTTTCTTAATTGAAATTAGCATTTTCTTTTTCTTTTTAGACAAACACAAGTGCGCGCACACACACACACACTGTAATAAAATGCAAGTTTATCTATGCATAATTACCCCCCCCCCCCTTCCTTTTAGACTGACATTTTCTTCATTTTTAGTCTGTAGCCATAATTCACTGATATAGCAGATTAAGGCTTTCTAAAATTGCAGTTGCTTAAATTAATCATTAGTTAAAATAAAGACAATGCATTTTGCACTAAAAGAACATAATTTTAGCCACCAAAAATTCTAAACTGTGTCGACATTTTTTTTAAATTAAAAAAATCCAAAAAATCATTTAATTTTTAAAAAATCTGATTTAAATTTGAAAAATCGATTTTTTTTAAAATTTAAAAAATCAAAAAAATCACCAACCCTGCTGTTAGCCTTTGTTGTGTAGTACCGGGTATAATTTCTGATTTTGCAACTACTGTACTGCTGTTCACTTTTGACGTCACTTATACTGCCTAGCGTAAACACGGCCTCACGGGCACTCATGGCCTTCCGACCGCGTGGTATTGGTGAAATCGGGGTATTCCGATCGCTGTTTCCTTGCTCTTTCGGTATAAAACACCAAATGCCGTACACCATGTAAAAGTTCAGCTTTTCCTCGTTACAATGGTGTAAGTTGTTTATATATATGTCCGATTATTAGGAGCTGGAGAATCGCCGAGGAAAGCGAAGCCCCTCGCGGTCGGAACGCGTGGTCGGCCGGTTCAAAAATTGACACGTGTGCATTCAAATGCTTCGCGGAACGAGAGATTATTAAATACCGTCTTTTCATTGGCGGAGAACTGTAGCTTTCAACAGGCTTTCCCGTGGTATATATTTGGCCTTTGGCGTTTAAATAGAAAGCCTTTAAAAATACCGTCAAAATTTTTAAAGATCAGTTTTTACACAAAATATGTAAAACACCGGCTCAAAAAAGGTATCAATTAAAAGATAAGTTCATTTCCTATATTAGAATAAAGTAATATGTGTGGAATTATTTTGTATCAACCCTTCCGCGAGACTCGGAAAGCATGTATGTGACCCCGCACATGTTTTTGTAGAAAAATAACGATAGATCATCGCATTTGAGGTGATAAAATACTGATTTGTAATGATCTCAGTCTTGAAAAAAATTAGGCTCCACCATATATTTGTTATAGTTATAGTGACTGTACTGTGTTAATGTGGAGATGTTTAGTTCTCTTGGAACTCTTTCATCTGTCAAACATGGGGTTGCAGTGACCGACTTTTATTAAACAAATTTGATCCAATTCTAAACAACTACCATTTTCTTAAAAATTGACTGAGAGGTTAAAGAATGGTACCAAAATGCTCAGTCTCAATGGGGCCTTTCAAATGGAACAGATAAATTTGGCATATATATACAGCTACTTTGAAAATTTAGTTTCTGGTACCTACTTTTTTCTTAATTTGTGTAGAAATTTTGGCCAGATCATTTTAACCCAGGAAGGTCAAGGTCAAATTCACCCGAGTAGCCACGGGAGGCTATTCAGACAGGAGTGAGAATAGAGACGTGGCCCAAAAAGAATACAGGGAGAAACAGCAATGACCAAACAGGCCAGACAGCACAGAGCACCTCGTAATAGTTTTGTAGGGGTGCCAAGGCCTAGTTTCAATACACCCTAAAACGGGGTGCCCATTAGGCTTACAGATGGGATCAGTGGGTTGGGTCAATTGCCCGACTCGGACACCTGAAAACTAATGCGTTTGCTTTTCAAATTTTCAGGCAACGAGTCAGGCGAAGTTGGGTGCCGACTCAAAAACAAGGCTTCAAAAACAAACACATTTCTGAGTCCGACTCACCGACCCAAAAACAACGGAACATAAAAACAATAAAACCCATTTATGATTTGGGTATTTTTTAACTAATAATACACCTGTCTCATGTACAGGTTTGAATACTTTTTTTCTAGATCTAGTAGTATTTTGCATGCTGAACACAAATATATAATGGCCTTCATTTTTGCCACAAATCAATGGTTACTGAGATTTATGTTTGAAAACAGAGTTCTAACTAGGACCAGTGGCGTAGCAATATTTGACTTACTGTTAACAACATGGGGGGTTTCAGGGAGGGGCATGTCCCCCTGTATTTCACAATGGTTTGATGTTTTGGCAATTAGGATTGATATTTAAAAACAAGAAAACAATTGATTTGCAAGGGTTTTAGTGGCCACACATGTGTTCTGCAGCAAAAAATTATAGGTAGTGTCAATTGCCACCGAATGACGCGGTGGCAATTGACAAAAATTGACTTTTTGTCAATTGCCACCAAGTAAATTGGAGCTCTTTTGCGTTGGTGGGTAGATCTAGCTTATTGTGCTCAAGTGCTCGGTGTTGTTGGGAAGATTGAAGAATACCGGACCACTCGTACATTATGTTGTGCGAGAAAGTGGGGTAGGTGGGGCGGGTGGTTGGGGTGTAGGAGGGGGGAGGGCTGGGGGGTTCAGGGGGGTCTCCCCCCCCTGACAAAATTTCAATGAATAGATCTACCGGTCCGAGATTCTCCATTGAGAGAGATGGGAAAATTATGAATTCCTATGATTGAGACATAGGCAAAGTCAGTCCGCTGGTCCGGTATTCTTCAATCTTACCGCATTCGCCTCTGTCCCTCTGTGTGTGTGTGTTTGTGTGTGTGTGTGTGTATGTGTGTGTGTGTGTGTGTGTGTGTGTGTGTGTGTGTGTGTGTGTGTGTGTGTATGTCTTTTCTTGACCCCCGTCCCCCGATTTATGTTCTCCGATATAACGTGAATTTCTGCTTGAGTTTGTGTGCGTTTGTGACCTTCAATTTCTAGAATTGCCTGTGTTGGTTCTACACCAAAGTGTAGGCTAAAGCTAGCCTAGATCTAGGCCTACGTCTAATTGAAAACACGCCAAGTTGGTACGGTAGCTCTAGTCTAGATGCTCGTCCAATGAAATTAGTTAAGAACAAATTGACCCATTAGACACACATTATGTAGGCTATTGCTAAAGAATTAAAGATAGAATCTAGTGTTGTTTTGAGACTTGACACCGCTTCACTCCGTGGCAATTGACAAAAAGTCAATTTTTGTCAATTGCCACCACGCGTCACTCGGTGGCAATTGACGCTAGATCTAGATCTAGATCTAGAATCTAGATCTACCAAAATTATGGCAGTTTAGCCTTCATGTGCATCTGTGTGTGGGTGTATATTAAAAGTAAAAGGAAGTGGCTATTCTCACCCGGGGTGAAATACGATCGACCTCTCACCCCGGGTGAGACTTGCCACCATATCTAGATCTAGATCTAGTTGTAGAGTCTGTCCGTTAGTCTAGATATAGATATAGATCTAGAATCTAGATCTAGATCTATATCTAATCTAGATTTAGATCTCTAGATCTAGATCTAGTATTAGATCTAGATCTAGATTCTAGTCTACTCCATACTCATAAAAACTGATTAAAACTAAGGCCAGCAAAGGGTCTTGGCATCTGGAAGTGCCAGTACAAAGAATGAACTATGACTCCGAACGCTTAACACACTCTAGTATTGAAAGAAAATGTCACGCTACATTATTTTGTATAATATTTGTGGTATCCTGACTGACCCAGCCTGAACAGCTTTGTTTACTTGCCTGATAGCATAGCCTACTGGTGAGATGGCAGAAACGGAAATGGAAACTGGAAATCTTTTTCAAATCGGTACAAAAATGGTTGCTGCTCTTTTAGTTTATAAAACAACATTCAAACGATGGGACCACAACACAACACAACAACACTAGGCTAGGCTACCTTGATCTCGGCCGAGCCTAGAATTCTCTTCTCAGCCCAGCCCAGCCCAGCTCTTCTACTCTTGAAAAATCAGAGACAATAGGCACCTAATAGATCTAGAATCTAGTAGCCTAGGCTAGCAGAAGACGTTAACTTGAATCTAGGCACATTCTGCTGATCTCTAGATCTAGATCTAGAAACAAGAATCCACTGTGAACTGTGGTAAATTTTGTAAATTTTTACTTTCACTTTTCACTCCCACACTCAGAGATGCACTGCTTCGGGAATCATTCTGCAGTACTGTTTGCTGCAGTCTCAACCTTAGGAATTCATCAGAGTCTAGATCTAGATTAGATAGATCTAGATCAAGATCTAGGCTAATTTTGCCATTAGCGCCAGTGCTTAATAAAACCCTGTGTGTTAGGGGACCGTTAGCTCCAATAGCGCTTGGCGCTAGGGGACCGTACGCCCGCATAGTGTTTGGCGCTAGGGGACCGTACGTCCTTTGCGCTGAGGCGTGGTGTTACGGGACCGTACGCTGATATATGTGCATGCATCTGGACTTTGCAAAAATACTGGAGGAAAACGGCCAGTTTGACGAAGCTCCTGACGTAAGGAGTTATTACTAGGACTAGGAGAATGTTTATAACAACTGTCAATATAAGAAATCAAAGCGAAGGAGTGGGGGGGGGGGGAGAGAGAGAGAGAAAGAGAGAGAGATGGAAAGAGTTGGCGAAGGGAATGTGGGGGCGAAGGGAATGTGGGGGCGAACGATGGGGTCGGCAGGGTATAATTATGCTATTAGATTGAGAAGAGATCATTAATCAGGTAAAACTTTGTGTGAAATAAGTTAAGAGTATAAATTAAATTCATAGTATACCAACTTACGCCTATAGAGCGGTCAAAAATGCACGGCGCAACTTATTGTGAAATATCTCTTTACCTATCGAACATAGGAGCTTCGTTAAACTGACCGTTTTCCTCCAGTATTTTTGCAAAGTCCAGATGCATGCATATCTGCGTAGGTCCCGTAACACCACGCCTTAGCACAGACGGTCCCCTAGCGCCAAACACTATGGGGGCGTACGGTCCCCTAGCGCCAAACACTATGGGGGCGTACGGTCCCCTTGCGCCAAGCGCTATTGGGGCGTACGGTCCCCTAACATCAGCCGTGTGTTAAAATCTAAATATTGAGCTTAATCTACCTTTTATTGTTGGGAGTTTTGATGGCCGAATGGACAAAGCGTGGGTTCGAATCCCATTCTCCTGGAAGTTTTTTTTTTCTTTTTTTGTTTTTTTTTCTCTTTTTCATCTAATTCTTCTCTTCCCGACTGACCAACAATTTTTTCCCATAAAATTATTATAACTTGTTGCTTTGTAGTTTTTTATGTAGCCTAGTGATGAAGCATGCACATTCTCATCATTCTGGTTTTGTCCCCAAGAGGAGCTTTTACCTACAAAGTATTATATTTTCTTTTTACCAATGATTTTATAAAGGCCTTGTTAAAGTTCAATAGTGGCGTTCCTTGGTCTGTGAGTCTAATTCTAAATTATAATTTTTTTAAAAATATTTTAGGCTCAGAGGAAGAAAAAAAAACCCATCCAGGACCGGGATTCGATGCCACGCTTGGAAGCACTGAACATGTAGACAGCTTGTGTGCATACGTTCTCCAGGCCTATAAGAGAATGTGACACTACCCGCTGGTAATTAAAATGCCGAAGCCTAGATCAGGCGACGTCATGTGTGATGGCAAAATATAAAGAGTGCATGCAGAGTTAATATTTTTAGGTAGATTTCAGATCTATTGTATGACGACACCGCGGACAGATATAAGATCTAGATCTAGATTCTAGATTTTGTATAGAGTGCTTCGAGTATGCACCGTAGAACTCTAGTGTTATTGTTATCCAAGCGTCTTTTGACTTACTTGATCAAACAGTGCCAGAAACAATTGTTACATCCAGATCTAGCTAGATCTACCCAATATTGATCGGAATGAGACAAAATCGTAAAAAATGGAGTCAAATCCTAGGAGGTTTATCAAGAAACTGAGAAAGCTTCCGCAATTCAGGCAGAACTATCATGTAGAAACGATGGCTACTAGATCTAGATCTAGTACTGGCATTTCAAATAGCATGGAGCTTTTCAGAACGCAGCGTTTCAAATAGCATGGGAGCTATTTAGAACGCGGCGTTGCAAATAGCGCTTCTGCCTAAAAAAATACGAAGTGGCTAGCCATACTTAAGTACGAGTACGCGGCTAGACTGGCTAGCCGTACTGTAGGTTTGGTCCAATTGACCAAAACCTGTTGATTCCACAGGCAGGGTTGGGTTGATTTAAATCAGTTGTTTCTTTGTATTAAATCAACTTGATTTTTTTTAAAATTTATTTTTATTCAGTTTTTACATATTTAAACATTCAGAATTCCTTTCCTAGGTTTTATAGAACAGATATAAGGTTTAGTAGACCAATATAATCATGCTTAAGTCTGCTTTTCCCCCTGCTGTCACTGTAAAATAATACAGTTTAATCTATTTTGGGTTTTTTCATAACTGAAATCTGGGTTTGGTTGATTTAAATCAGTCGATTTTTTGTATTTAAATCAACTGGATTTTTAAAATAAAAATCAGTGATTTAAATCTCTTTTTAAAAAATGTATTCAGTTTTTACATATGTTCAGAATTCCTTTCCTTGGTTTTATAAAACAGATGTATAAGGTTTAGTAGACTAATATAATCATGCTTAAAAGTCTGCTTTCCCCCCTGTCACTAAAAGTAATACAGGATTCAATTTACTTTTTTTCATAACTTCATAGTTGAAATTAGCATTTTTTCTTTTGTTTTGAACAAACAGAATCGCACACACACACACACACACACACACACACACACACACACACACACACACACACGCTCACACACACACACACACAGACTAAGGAAATGTCTAGCTTTATTAACTGTAAACTTTTATTGAATATGAGATCAAAACAATTGTGACTGAAGAGAATAAAAACATTAACAAATAAATCACAATGTAACAAAAATAAAATTCAGATATTATTGCAAGGAACAAAATGACAACTGAAGGAATTTTGAAAATAAATCACTTTCATACAATATTAACAGTATTACAATAACCAACAATTTAGATAATGTTTAAATTACCCATTGAGTTGTTTGGGGTTGAAGGTTTTGAAAAGAAACACAATACAGTATTCAATTTACTTTTTTTTTCATAATCGAAATTAGTATTTTCTTTTTCTTTTTAGACAAACACAAGTGTGCGCACTGTAATATAATGCACGTTTATCTATGCTTAATTACCCCCCCCCCCCCCCCCCCTTCCTTTTAGACTGACATTTTCTTCACTGATATAGCAGATAAAGGCTTTCTTTTGCAGTTTCATAAATTAATCATTAGTTAAAATAAATAAAGACAATGCATTTTGCACTAAAAAAACATACTTTTAGCCACTACAGATCACAAACTGTGGAGACATTTTTTTTTTAATTTAAAAAATCCGATTTAAATTTTAAAAATCGATTTAAAAAATTTTTATTCTGTAATTGCATCTTGAACTGTTTGGATTCTACCTCCTAGCTCATCTCTCCCAAATCTGACCCAAACTACATTAAAAAGTATCTGACTGGGCTTGATTTCTCGATTTGTATAATTTTGCAGTAAGAATTTTGTCATGTGAAAGAATGATCGCATCCAATTTTTTGTACCATCCATCTTTATATATGTAAGCAGGCCTTAAGTTCTTTCAGCCCTTAACATTTTGGTTTCAGTTCTTTGGCTCACCAGACAAATCAGCCAAAGCTGAAGTAAGTCTCATCTAAGATTTCTCTTGTCACATTTCTCTGAGGTCTGTCCTGGACTCGGTGATCATGGCGGAACACGGAGCTCACCTAACCTCTAGTGGTGTGTCTGACGCCAGTCTGCCCAGTATCTTTGAGGTTTTGGCACAACAGAGTTTATCGGCCACTCTGCATCCTGCAATTGGTCATGCTGTCAGGGTAAGTCCATGTATTCATGTAAATTTATGTGTTAGGATAAATGCATAGAGGACAGCTGGTTCCTTGTCTGGCTTCTGAGCACAGCTGAAAAGTTTTGGGGACGCTACACATTTTTAACTCTCAAAATTTTGTTATACAGTACTCTCCGCCTAAGAACCCGGTGATCGGGAGCAAGGAAAATGTGGGATATGAGGCGAACAAGATCTTAACCGATGCACCAGAGGAAGAATCTACGGTGACCCATGTTAAAGCCCACAACCGGTAACATGGTCACCTTTCACTCTAAAATGAACTGACGTGACCTCTGGGTGGGTTTATGACATATGGTGAGTAAAGAGTGGTCAACCTTGATGACCGATCATAATGGCAAGAGGCACGTCATTTTTACTTATTATCCTACCCTGAGTCTCAAGATCTTCACTTATCCCCTTTACCTGTCCAAAATTTATAGCTTTCCCCACCTTAATTGTTTCACACCATTACGTTGTGACTACACCAATTAAAATTCAGTCTTTCACAAATTCGGGAGTGGAGACAACTGCTGCAATGGTCAGGGAAGAGTTCACAGTTTGATGTAATCCCACCTGGAACAAATTTGTAGACCCTGCCCACCCAGCGAGTAATGTAAGTTTAGGTGGGGAGCTCAGATGCAAGTGAGATGTTTGGGGAAAGCAAACACGTGGGTCAGTTCACACCTCGGTATGATCCCGTCCGGTGAAAATATTGTACAGTTTCTTCAGAGAGTTTTACAACGCTTTTATGTTATCGCATTCAACGGAGTGGCTGATCTTTAATGCGACGGGCAGTTCAATGATCTCAATTTTTCACTCTTGGTTGATCGGCTATGCCCGCCCAGATTTTGGTTCCGTAAATTATGGTCTGAAAAGCAGGACCTTAGCCAAATGTAGACTTTCATAGTGAATCAGAACGAGATCTTAGGGGTGACTTTTGTATAGTAAAAATTCTGTTTTCTTACAACAGCGGGATCTTAAGGGAACTAGGATCGTAAGCAGTGGGACTTTAGGCGGAGACTACTGTAATTATAGTGGATAATGCAGCTGTTTCAGTGAATTTCACTTTTTATCTCATTCGAATGCAATATAATGGTAGCAGACTTTTGAAATGATAGATTGAATTATGTTTTTAGAGAAATGCTTACAGAACACTCTCTGTCTCTATATTCCCTCAAATTGGTAAAGAGATTGACTTTGGGAATTTCTCATTGTGTTTTGCTTGAAAGGCCTGACATTTCTTCTATCATGAGTTGATGCTTTTATTCTTCCCTTGACCTAGTGCTTTATCAAGTATCTTTATCCTTGACCTATTTTTCTCATTTACAAAGTCATTTGCTTTTTGAGTATGTACTTCACACAGAACTAATTGTCTTAACTATTTCAACTGCTTTGTTTATACGACTCCACCATACGACATTATGGTTGCATTGGTGGATTAGTGGTTAGGCTCTCAGACTCCTAACTGTAAGGTCGTGGGTTTGAATCCAGTGGGGCTGAATGTTATGTCCCTGGGAAACTTAACGCGAATTTTCCTCACTTCACCCAGGTGGGAATGGGAACCCAGCTCTAGACAGTGAAAGATCTTGTCAGTTTATTGGTGTTTGAGCGTTTAATCAGCTGCTTGCTTTGTATTCTTTCAAAGAAGCTGAGAATGTTTCGGAGTGTTCTATAGTCTGGTGGGGTGTAAAGGGCGTAGAGCTTGCTGTCAAGTGGGGATATGCGCTATACAAATGCCATTATAATTATTATTACAGTGGATGTCGGATTCAATGAGGTCACATTCAACGAGAAGTCGATTCCAACGAGACAATCCATAATCCCCGATTTTTCCCTCTATATCTCTTTGTAAATGTACGTCGGCTCCAAGGAGGTTCCAAACAGACCGAAGTCGCTTTCAACGAGATCGCGATAACCAAATAAAAGCAATTAGCGGCCCCAAAAGCGAAGAATTTTTCTCCTTTCTCTCCATCTCACGCGAAGCACAAGGCCCATCCTCGATTCCTAACACATTGTATTGTTAGATCTAGTGTACCTCGTAATATGGGCCCCAAAGCCAAGAAGATGGAGTAGGGACGTGACGAGATGGCTGGGAACACGATGCAGGCTGTGTGAAACTGGATAAACTCTGGATGGGTAGGTCTAGATCGGGACCTTCATTTTTTTCAATTTGCTTTTCTTCCCTGATCAGAAAATTTATGTAGATCTAGGCCTAGATGTGAGAGGGTATGTTTCCACACAAGAAGTGTTCCGGAAAAAAAAAATGTTATGCAGAAATGACGGTTAATAATAATAATAATAATAATTGCATTTATATAGCGCATATCCATGCTCAAGAGCATGCTCTATGCGCTTTACAACTATTATTACCCCAGCAGACCCTCTGAGAACACTCAGAAACATTCTCGGCTTCCGCGGAAGCATACAGTGCAAGCTGCGGATTTCACGCGCTCAAACACTATCAAACTGACAAGATCGTTCACTGTCTATAGCCGGGTACCCATTTCCACCTGGGTGAAGTGAGGAAAATTCGTGCAAAGTGCCTTTCCCAAGGACACAACGTCGGGCCCCTGACGGGATTCGAACCCACGACCATAAGGTTGCGAGTCCGAGAGCCTAACCACTAGGCCACCGACGCCACCGACGTTAGAACACAGCTCAAACATGCGCACACTGATGTGATGCTGTTTCAGATTTTCGTCATTGGGGGAACAACTGTTTTAACTACAGGTACTGGCACATCGTGTAATATAATCAATTGTCTCCTTTCTTAAGTCTTAGTCACGTTCAATGAGAGGTCGGATTCAACGAGGACAACAAGCCGGTCCCGGCGACCTCGCTGAATGCGACACCCACTGTATTATTATTATTTTTATTATTATTATTATTATTTTTTACAGTAACGAATGGCGTACTGAGCTGTCGTTTTTTTCTATATTTAGACATGTATCATATTCTGTTTCTGTGGTTTTAACTGTTACCCAACAAAATCCTATTGTCAGCTTTGGGGATCAGATGAATAGGAAAGGAAAACCGATCCATTGTGTGATTGCCAAATTATGGTGCTTGAAAGTTCCCAGGGAAAACTACTCCTTAGTTCTGTATTTCCATTATTAATTTTTCATGAACTTTTTATTTGTGAAAAATTTTGAATTCCCACATATCTGATTCTTCCCGTAATGCTAGGTTTTTGCTGAGAAGTATCCAGAGCGGCTTGGCGTTTTAGTGCGTTACTATGATGAGATTTACCTGCTGTTTGACACCCTGGTGCAGTCCTACTACCTCAAGAAGCATGGTAGGTCTCTCTCTGCTTCTTCTCAGTCCACAGCCAGCCATTTTCCTTGAAGGATGTATTTTTACTGAAGGCTATTTAAAATGGGTTGTGATGTAGTGGAATCAGGTGCTTGTCAATTTTTGTATATATATTTATGAAGTTATTGGTACCATTATAAAGCCATTCCATTTGTCTTGCTTGTGATGAAAAAAAATTATCCATCTATCACAAATAAAAGTAGAGATATTCGCAGTTGAAGGAGATGGGGTCGCCTGATTTTAGAGATAAAATAAATGAGAAAATGGCCACCAAGTTCTGTGTCTTGCGTGGCTTCAAGAGACCTTGGAAACAAATAATGTACATTTTTTGGTGCCTTATATCAACTTTTTTCATTGAAATCTTCACAGAAATGTGTTTTTCAATAGATATAAAAGGTGTTGAACCAAAATAACAAATTTGAAAAAAATTGCAAAACCCGCGGAAAAATGCTGATTTCTTTGATTTCACCATTTTGATGAGCGCCTGATTTCACTGCGTTGCCTCACAAATTGAGAAAATATTGTCCTTACATCCCTTGATTCTTTGAAGAATTGGAGAAACCTTTCTTATTTTGAAAATTGCAGCCAGAGTAACTTGCTAGAAAGCTGCCTTGTCCTGCATGCCCCTTACTTTTGCCATGCAATGATCTGTCGAAGACTCAGAGATTTTATCAGAATTCTGGTAAACACCAGCATATGTGTCCCCGGCACTTTCATAATATCATAGTATTAGGTAGGCCAACGCTGCGAGTTTGCGCATTGCACAAATGCATGCAAGCGAGGCGAAGTGTCAACTTTGGGTCTAATTCATGCCATTAAAATTTTTTCTCCAGAATGATGTTGGCACTCAAAAAGGAAATTTACATATATCCGTTATGTTCTTTCCTCTTTCGAATTTTTTTTTTTTTTTTTACACTGTGGCCAATTAATTAATAATCCTGTGGGAAAATGACAACAGGGTCCACAAGTGGATCGTCGCACTCCATACATTTGGTCACAAATATTTTTGGAAGGTAGGGTTATTTGAAGGAAAATCCGTCAACCTAGGGACATGGAAATGACTGAATTCTTCTACCACAAAAGAGGAGAGGTCACCGGGGTTTTTTTTATCTTAATAGTAGGTGAAAATGATAAAGTGACAAAAGAAGCTGTAGGAAAATTAGTAGAAAATGGAATTACCAGAAATTGTTATTTTTTAAAAAGAACATAATATTCGAATATACTCAACTGAAATGCCAACCTTAAGCTCACTCAGTTACTCATGTTCACGTCAATCTTTAAAGCTATTATTATCCAAACTTTGTTTTTACACCCTGTGGAACAAAATTTGGCATATCTTAAAAATTACTCATGCTATTTGAAAAAAAATCAGTGTGTTCAGCGTTGAATTTGCAACATTAATATATGCCCTTATTTCAATGTCCAGAATTTGGACAACTGGGACCTTTCTCCAAGCACACACACATTTTGTCTTGAGCTCACCCTCTCACATTGTGCATTTAGAAGGACTATTGTTATGTTATATATAGTTTGGGCTGTTGATAAGTTTGTTTTTTAAAGGCATAAAGTATTCTTTTTCCTTCAAGATATTTCCAAAAGAGGTATGATAGATTGTTGTTATGACTGTTTGAAAGCTACTTATCAGTCTTACTATTTAATGTTCACACAATATCTAACTCTAACACACTCACTTAAGGAACGGTACAATTATTTATTTCCTTAAACATTTGAAATGTGGAGAGATACACTTGAAATCCTTCCTTATATGTATTTTCCCAATCCAGGGGGTTCATTTGCTGAAAATTTCTACGACTTGAAGCGTGTTCCAAGTGGGAATGTGGATTCCTCTGTTTTGTCACAAAGACTCAGACTCCGGGCATTGGCTTGCTTAGTAAGTGGTTGACTATTGCGATCAGTGAATGAGAGAGATTGATGGCATTTACAATTTTTTTCTTTTTTGAAACCTTGTACTTGTGTAGCAGCTGAAGTAGCGTTTTAGTTAAGGTAAAAATTGCATTCTTAAAAGGTTATATAAAAGTTATATATTAGAGGACACTTTCCTTTTGTACTCGCTAGTGTAAAAGCAAATGTGTCATGATGGGGTAAAATCAGGCTCTTGTCAATTTTTGGGTATATGAAGTAATTGGTACCATCTTAAAGCTTGTTCGGTTGTCTTGCTTTCAATGAAAATCATGGGCAAGCTGCTCTGTCTTTAATTGAGGTCAAGATATTTAGGATTAAAAGAAGTAGGGGGTCATCTGGTTTTAGAGGTAAAATTAGTGAGAAAATGGCCACCAAAGCTTGGTGACTTTCAAAGCTTGAGAGTACTTGAAAATTATAAATTTACATTCTTTGTGCCTTTGATCAATGTTTATCTGCAAAATCCATTCAGCAATATATTTTTTTAATGGACATAAAAGATGTTGAGGCAATCATTTTCTGTTTTCAAGCATTAGAGAAAAGTACAATATAGGTTCTGTAGGAAGACAAGTTTAATGATGTGGTTCCAGTGGACACAAAGAATTTTATAGAGAAGAGAATGCAGTTGAAATCTGCTTGGAGAAAATGTTCGTTTTGGTGGTTCATTAGCCCATTGAAGCAACATACTAGGATACCGACCCACTCCCCAGGATAAAGTATTTTGAGGTGTCTTTTAGCAAGTCGGTTGAAACCCCAAATACATAAAGTAGACCAAAACGTTGTAAAGACTGCAAAAGAAGACAGTGAGGATGGTTTTGGCTCAGTAGTTAGTCAATAAATGTCTCATGCCTGAGGTCAGGGTTTAAACCTTCTTCACATGGGCAGTCCCAAAGTACACACTTTACTTGTCATAAAAGTGAGTGGGCTCATTTTAAGTGACAAAGAAGATGCTGACCATCGCCTTATCATGGTGAATGAAGTACACTATGAATTTGGTTTTCACACAGTTTTTCTTACCTTTGATCTCTCTGTGCAGGTTTTGATACCCTACATAAAACAAAAGCTGCACAGTCTGTATGAGAAATTGCTGTATAACATGGGAGATTCTGGACGGAGAGCTTTTCTACAGGTAAGTGTTTTAACTACCTATCATGGGCAAGCTGCTCCCTTTGGCTTGCAGCCAGAACCGTTGAGGCCCTGGCAGTGGCTTGGTCACATTCCTTTACGACAAATACGACATATTGATTTTCAGAAATTGCTGAAAACAGGTCTATTTTACCAGGAGTTCTTTCATTAGATGAAGAACTATCGAAGTAGGTTCATTTCTCATGATTTAATGACCACTTTAGTCATATGTATGTCACTTTCAGGTTTTATACCAAAGCAGGGCTCTGGCATTATAGGAAAAACCCCTCTGGAGATAAAGCATTAAGTGTAAGAATTGTTATTTTCAGCTTTTGTTTTCTTATTTAACCACATATTTATTCTGTATGTTTAATGTACTTTTTGCTTGCTAATGCAACTTCCATATTTTTTCTGTAATTTTCACAAATTTCCAGTAGCATCCCTGATTATGGTTGCATGGTGACAATGTTTTCTACCCACAGAGAGAAGCTAGCAAGCGTCAGAAACTGAAGGGTCTGTACCTTCTGTGCTTCCCGTATGCCTCCTCCGCCTGGGAGCTCCTTACACTGATCTACCAACTACAGTACATGTTGCGACACGGCCGCTGGCACAGTCCCAGCATGCATCTGTCTGGCACGGAGCTCAGACATGTCTCTGACGAGGATGTGGTGGAAAATGATGCTGTCGGGCTGTTTGACGCCTCTTGGTCTAATATGAGGTGGGGGAGGGCAGAGAGAGAGAGAGAGAGAGAGAGAGTAAGAGGGGGAGGGGACAGAGAGAGAAAGAGAGAAGGAGATTCAAAGGGACACAGGAAGAGGGAAAGAGGGGGGGTATTTTCATCGAAGAGGGCAATTAGTTTTTATGTGAATTCAGGACTACATTTCAATCTCTAGGTAATATAGAAGAACTGTGCTTTGTGCTCTTTGGTCAGTTGATGCCATGTAGCACTGCACTGTGAATGACATTAGTTTAAACCTTCAGTGGGTCATTCTTGAACTTACGCTGTTGACGTTTACGGCTTTTGACTGTTTATTACAAGTTCCTTAGTCTATGTGTTGTACTTTTAACTGTTTATAACAAGTTCCTTAGTTTATGTGTTGTACTTTTAACTGTTTATCACAAGTTCCTTAGTTTATGTGTTGTACTTTTAACTGTTTATTACAAGTTCCTTAGTTTATGTGTTGTACTTTTAACTGTTTATTACAAGTTCCTGAGTTTATGTGTTGTACTTTTGACTATTTATTACAAGTTCCTTAGTTTATGTGTTGTACTTTTGACTGTTTATTACAAGTTCCTTAGTTTATGTGTTGTACTTTTGACTGTTTATTACAAGTTCCTTAGTTTATGTGTTTTACTTTTGACTGTTTATTACAAGTTCCTTAGTTTATGTGTTGTACTTTTAACTGTTTATTACAAGTTCCTGAGTTTATGTGTTGTACTTTTGACTATTTATTACAAGTTCCTTAGTTTATGTGTTGTACTTTTGACTGTTTATTACAAGTTCCTTAGTTTATGTGTTTTACTTTTGACTGTTTATTACAAGTTCCTTAGTCTATGTGTTGTACTTTTAACTCTAAAAGCTTATCCACTATTATAATTCAAATTCTCTTTTGTTTTGACTTTAAGAGAGTGATATCAACAGCAGTCATGGTCATTTTCTCTATTCAGTGTCCGGAGTCGGCTTTTACGCTTGATAAAGCTGACCTTGAATTCAGCGGCAGTGGCAATGTCTACCAGTCTGTCGGTCGGTGTGTTCTTCCTACAGTTCCTGGAGTGGTGGTATGCGAGTGACTCCAGTGCTACCTCCCTCACAGCCCTCCCAGTTCCGGCACCACCACATGTAAGTGGCTAATGATTGGGGTGGAGTTGTTTTGTTGCCAGCAGGTCTCAAGGTTCAGACATATTGTTCATAAACCAAGACACAGCAACACACACATCATCTCTCTCTCTCTCTCTCTCTCTCTCTCTCTTTCTCTCTCTCTCTCTCTCTCTCTCTCTCTCTCTCTCTC
>NW_004797387.1:1332044-1343242 GCF_000002075.1 Aplysia californica
CAAGGATCGCTTGTCCGTTCGGCAAGCAGTGGTCAAAACTTCACACCTCTCAGCTGCTATCCTGTCTGATAATGACATGCGTCAGTCTTACGTGTCTTGCCTTTCATAGGACCACTGTTTGACCTATCAAAAACAGAAACGTTTGAACATCTCCTTTGCTTCCCCCCTTAGTCCCACCCACCAATGCCACCCCTCACTGCCATTGTTGTAACAACGATTCGAGGAACTCTTCTTGGCTGGCCATACGATCAGGGCGGCTGGCATTGGTCAATCTAATTTCACACCTCTGGCTTCTGGCTACCCAGGAAAGTTTCCGTAGTGGCTGGCTACTCAAGCACTCTAACGGGCAGTCGTGAGATTTCACACCCACACTACACTGACCATCTGCATCACTCAGGGCTCACATGATGGGGTAACATCTACCCCCAAATAGCACCCCCTACTCCCCTTCCTCGCCCAACGGCATGGCCATGGCGTTAAGTTTAAAGCCAACGGAACCAAACTTGCGAGTTTTGTTTCAAATCAGGGCTGAGCGGGCAAAGCATTTTCCGTCTTAAACAGGTGAAACCCTTGGAAGGGAGCGGATTTTTCTTTCCGTTTCCGCGTTGGACAGGTTTCCGTTTTATACAGGTAATTAATGAGGAATATGTCAAGGGGGGAGCGGGGAGATTCTGTTAAAACAGATTTCCGTTTTACATGGGTTTCCGTTAAGGCAGTTTCGACTGTATCTAGAAGGGGAAGGCAGAAGAGTAATAAAACGGATGCTGAGGAATATTTTGTGAGGTATTTGTCATGTTTTGTCTCGTGTTAATTATGATGCCTCTTTTCAACTTGGTTATTTTAGAGGTAGGACCTCTATAATGAAGTCCATCTCCAAAAGAACCATGGGCATTGGTAAAGAGCCATGAAGACTTTCTAGACTGTGCAAGTTCAAAGAAGTCTAAAAGGGTTAGAATCAGGGTAGTCTGTGTCATAATCTAGCAAGGTACGGACTGATATGGCACATTATGTTATACAGTAGAACTCGGGTTCAACGAGCTCGGCACGGGTGCACTTTTCACCCGATTCTGTTACTTTTAGTTGGCGTGACTCAGTAGCCCGCCGGAGCTCCCCGGCTCGGGGTCAGGGGATGGGATTAATGAGCCCTGAAGCGACTTTGCCGGTGTCGGTTAAGAAGTTAGCATTTTTGTCTACGTTTGAAATGATATAACTTCTTCCCCATTCCATACAGCAAACCATTATGTGGATGTACTAAAAGCTTTATGTCTGGAGCATTAGAATGGTTAATTTCCTTGCCTTAGTTTTTGTTCTAGACAACTGTGTGTAGAGTACCCAATTTGTCGTATTTTACTTACATACTTATGAATAAATGATTGTTTATTATAAAACGGCACGACAGATCTCTCCAAATTATGTGAAAAACTGACTACGAATATCATGTCTTTTACCATGAGAAATCTTAAATCTGCGCAAATAGTAATAGTCAAGTTATAAGAGAAGAAAGATGCACATCTGTATTTTTTAACTAAAGAAACTCAGTGTTAGCTTTTGTTCTAGTATGAAACAAGAGAAAGATTCTCTGCCTTTATTTATGATTTAAGCTGTGTCTGTGGCAGCCTGCAGAAAGATGTATTATGCGATTTTTTTTAAAACACAAAACTGTGTTAATACATGGGTAGAGATGAACTTCTTGTATGGAATAAAAATAATGACAGCTGACACATTCATTCTTAGTTTTTGTGTCCGACATATGCACGTACACTTATGAATTTGTAAAGATATCAGAACAATGTCAGTTTTTGCAAATGGTCATAGAAACGAAAATGCTGGAAAAGTCTGGTGCTAATTCAGTGTCACTGGAAAGCTATAATTATGGAAGTCAAGAAATCTGCATTTTCCCGCAGGTTTGGGAATTTTTATGGAGTTTTTTGGTTTTTTGGTTCAACACCTTTCATGCCCATTAAAGAGCATTTCTGTGTGAATTGTACCGAAAAACGTTGATTAAAGGCAGAAGAAATGTAAATTTAAATGTTCTGTTTCCATGGACTCTCCGGCTAAAGAAATAACTCGACTTTTGCGGCCATTTTCTCTCTAATTTTACCTCTGAAACCAGATGACTCTCACCTCCTTCAATCACACATATCTCGACTTCTATTCAACATAGATGGATATTATTTTCACCCAAAAGAAGGAAAATGGACAGACCTTAGGATGATACCATCAACTCCTCATGCCGAAAAATTGATGAGAGCCTGATTCCACCATATATGTGTCACGACGTGATGGAATCAGGCTCTCGTCAATTTTTGGACGTATGGGGTTATTGGTATCATCTTAAAGCCTGTTTATTTGCCTTCCTTTTGGTGAAAAAAAATCTATCTATGTTGAATAGAAGTCAAAAATTTCAATTGAAGGAGGTCAAGGTCGCCTGTTTTCAGAGGTGAAATTAGCAAGAAAATGGCCTCTAAAGTTTGATAATTAACATTGCCTGACAGTCCTTGGAAACTGAAAATTTACATTTTTTGTGCCTTTAATCAATGGTTTTCAGTACAATCCACACAAAAGTGAGTTTTTAAAACATGAAGCTACAGCGTGCACCTAGTAGGCCTACATCTCTGTGAATGACCCAATTATAGATGACGTATTTCCACCATCTATTTTTATCGTCTTCCGGGGCTTCCCTCTCCAGTTGATTAGATCTCACCACGACGGGCCCACTTTGCATGTGTGTGTGTGTGTGTGTGTGTGTGTGTGTGTGTGTGTGCACACGCTTGTGTGTGTGTATAACTTTGAGGAGAAGGTAAATTTATGGAACGAGATCTGAGATTGTTTATAAAAGATGACACAAATTAATACAACAACAAAAAAAACAAAGACAGGGAGTCAACAGTTCAAGAGAAACCCAAGAGTCCTGGGGGAAGCTCCGGAAGATGACAAAAATAGATGTCATCTATATTTGGGCCAATCCGAGAGGTGTGCTAGGTCCTCACTGTAGCTTCATTTGTTTTTAAATGGACTTAAAAGGTGTTGAGCCAAAAACTGAAAATTAGAAAAAAATTGCGCATCCGCCAAAAAAATGCAGATTTCTTTAATTTAATTTTTTTGAACGAGTGCCTGATTCCACCACGATGCCTCACATATGCACAATTATTTTTTTATTTTTATGAAAGAGTTTATTTTCCTACTGCTGAGAAATTTTGCTTTCTGGGTTTAGACAGAACATCTGAACAGCTTGCTGACAATAGTATCTGCTTTCTGCTTTGTCTACCAGTCAGAAAAGCTGAAAGATGTTCCCTGCTCGTGCTGCCCTCTGTGTAGGAGGGAGAGGGTCAACAGCACTGCTCTGGTTGTGTCAGGGTGAGTACGTTTGCATTACTTTGTTTTGTTGCCTTCACCCGCCGTGTTCACGTTTGGCTGATTCAAAGGTAAAAAAGAAACATTTGATTAGTTTTCGCTGTATTGGGGTGGGAGGGTGTTCTTTCCCCACACTGATTCAGCTCCAGACTTGTCAAGATTTTCTTTCAATTTCTCTTGCCACTTTCAAAGACCAACTACTTTCTGATTTGTTCACATTTATAAGTGCACCCACACATTTCTGATCCCTCCCAAAAAATGAGAATGAATATACTGAAGAACAGGATTATAGTGGCACCCGCTTCCCTACAGCGGGACGTTACTGGAATCCCCGGTTTTCTTCCTATAATGTAAACTCAATTACTTATGCCTGGATATAGGGGGACAAGGAAAGTCCTGAACTCGGATACAGCGGGAGAGATCGAGCTAGCTCTAGCGGGGGGGGGGGGGGGGGGGTGGTTGTAGGCGGGCTACAAATAAAGAGTCAATTGTTGTGATTGGCTAGTCCAGGGATGAGTGAGGTGGGGCAGGCGGTAGGCCTAAAGAGAAATGGTGGGGAGAGAGAGATGGTGCGGAGGGACGCGTTAACCACTCCAAACGTGATGTAGATTTGTAATAGCCCTAGCCCTAGACTAGGCCAAAAAGTAAAAGAAGAGGAGAGCATGTAGTGTGTGATTCCTGATTCATTGAATTGCGATCGTTGATGCTCAACCATACGCACGCATCCACTTCACCAGTTCTACAGTTGCCCTTCCGGTACGATAGACAGCACTAGCAACATGACAGAGGAAAAGATGGCTTCCAACAAAGACTAAAGGAAATGCTTCTCACTCGAATTAAAAGCCGAGATAATCAACGAAGATGACAAGAAAAGGAAGACTACTCTAAAGCGAAAATTATATTGACATGGAAGGGATGTAATCATGTGGATAGTAAAGAAAATTTTCGGTAATTTCCCCTTTGCATTCCTGTAGCGGGAACTCATTTACAGCAGGATATTTCTTCTGGAACCAAAAGTCTCGCTATAGCCATGTTCTACTGTATTGGCTGTCATTTTTATTGTCAGGTCCATTTCTGCTCACGGCCTTTCCCGGTTTGGGTTTTTTACATGATTGCTGATGTTTCTTAGTTGTATGCAAGCTACTACAGGTACTCTACAACGTATAGGTCATGCAACGTCTTTGTCTGCTGTGTGTTCCATGGTAAAGCGGGCACCAAAACTGAATGTTTTTTGTCAAGAAATGTTGATGTCTACTTTCTTCTCTAAACACTTAGCTTTTATCATCCAAACAGACTCAAAACTTCTCAGCCTAGGAAGAGACCTGATATTTACTGTCATTTCAACATAGACTTTGAATAGATTTATTGAACCAATGTTAAATAAACAGTCATTGAGTGAAATATCTGTAACTAACAAGAGGACAGATTGGGTTCTCTACAAAAACACTCATTTATAGAAAAAAGCAAAACCTGAAAATGACCACTCAAATGAAAAATGAATGTCGAAACATTGCGCTTCCAGTCTATCTGTGTAATTGTTTTATGTGGAGGATGGGGAGGAAGTTATATCTTTTCAAAAATAGACCAAAGTGTGACCAATACTGGCAGAGTCACTGGGGATTATGGTATAGTCGTTTGTTGCTTTGCAGTTGTTGGCTAGAGACTTGAGTTGGGAGAATTTTTGTTGTTGTTGTCTCTATCTTTCTGTTTGGGTGTGGTAGGTATCCCTCTAAGCGCAGATTGTTCGTCACAGACAGGGTGGAAGCAGCCTGCTTCTTAATTTATCTAAATTGTGTTGATGGGGCTGTAAAAGATCTTCAATTACAGCAACAGTTAAGATGGTCGTCGCCTCCATGCTTGCTAACCCTGATGACCCCAGTGCACCAATGGGCTGATGAGTCATGTCAGCTTAGAGGCACAGGATCGTTAGAAATATGTGATGCATTGAAAATGAAAAAATAGAATAGACATTGCTTGACATTATTTTTAAGCCAGAGCTAGCCGGACTATTCAGCAACAAGAGCCCCCCTATCCCGCACACCCTACCACTCTAATTATGTCCAATACTGAAGGCCAGGAGACTAGGCCTACCCACTGTTTAAACAACCAAACTGTGTCTATCATACCCTTAACTGTAGATATAGTGGACATATATTTCCAACCTACAGTATACCAAAGGCAATGTTGCTGCACTGTTCGATCCACTGTGCTAATGCAAAACTCAAATTTGCATATTTTATAGTATGCTTGTTTGTGTATGCCTTTTTCAGTTTTTGATATAGAAAAAAAATTTGAAAAATCTGCATGGATAGCGAAATTAAAATAATAAATTGAAAATAACATTTTTATTGATCGCAGAAGGGCAACTTGGTTTACAACAGCAAACATACGTACACGCGCGCACACACACACACACACACACACACACACACACACACACACACACACACACACACACACACACACACACACACAAACACACACGCACACTCGCATGCACACTCTCACACATATGCACGCACACAAACACTTACTCACACACACACATACACACACACAGACATACACATATATTCATACATACATACATACATACATACATACATACATACATACATACATACATACATACATACATACATACATACATACATACATACATACATACATACATACATACATACATACATACATACATACATACATACATACAGACATACAGACAGACAGACAGACAGACATACAGACAGACAGACAGACAGACAGACAGACAGACAATATCACACCCATACTGAAAAATTTCTCAACCATGCCATTGCCAGTCGCCACTGTTTTAGTGAGGGTTTCTAGCTAGGGTTGTCGTGGCTTGCTCAAGGGCACACCCCAGTGACCACCCATCTGATCCCCATGTCACCGACATTTTCTTGACTTTACTCTTGATTCTAAACTCACTACTCAGTTATAGTCCGGACAACACCAAATGGACAACTTGTCTACCTCATTACATCGAAACTAATTGGCGAATTGCCTTGGTTTTTTGCATGTGCCTCTGAATTCCAAAAATCCTTAAAAATCTCGATTTTGGTGCACGTGCGACAAATTATAAAGAGATGGGTTTTTTTATATAATCATTAGTATTTTATTACAGTCTCGGCGGGAATTTTTTTTATTAGAACAAGAACAACGGTTGAGTGTCAGGTTTTTGGGGGTTTTTTGTTCAAATCTATTTTCTTTTTTCTTTAACTGACTGCATGTGCGGCAAGACTTGAGTTTTTTTCTGTCCAGCGGTTAGTGGGTAACAGTGGGTTTATTTAGATTGACTGATTAGTAATTGTGATATACAATGAGTAAAATTTCTTTCTTCACAGTCTTTGAGATGGCATGCGTTTCAATTTGCTTTTGCGTTTTCATTTATCACCATGGTTAGATTGCTTAATTTTTAAAAAACACAAAAAAACATTGCCTGAAAACTACTGAACTATTAACTACTGTGATAATGTTGACCTGTCAGAAATGATAATAAAATAATAATAATAATAATAATAATAATAATAGTAATAATGATGGTAATAATAATAACAATAATAATAATAATTCTTCCAAAAAGACTACTTTCATATTTAGGTGGTTCGAAAATGTATGTGTATAGAGGGGGAGGGCGGCTCTGCCTTGGACCAGCAAGGGGGGCTCTCGTGGCCTAGAGGTTAAGGTGTTGGCCTCTCATTCAAAAAGTCCCAGGTTCGAATCCGGGTAGCGACCGAAAAATTTTCTTCTCTAAATTTGTCTCCTTTCACCTCATTTCCTGCTCTCTAGCAATGTTCTGTCGTCTGCTTTCGTCTCCTCTTTCTGCCCCCACCCCCTCACCTCCTTTGCCCCTTCCTCTGCAGCCTTTCTACTGCTACTCCTTCGCTTCTTCTTACTGCTGTCTTTCAGCCACACCCCTGATCTTCTGGTAGGTAAGATCTACACCTAACCTTCTCGGACAAGGGCGAAAAATCTCGGAGAGCCCGTGTGCAAGTTGCGCACGTTAAAGATCCCTTGGTGGTCTAAAATCGATAAGAGTAAGCTTCGGCCGCCACCCGGGCAACATTCAAAATTTCCTACCAACTGAAAATGTAAGGTGTGTCCCGCGCGCTCATATGACCTTATGCAGTTGCGAGCGCCGTAAAACACTTTACAAAAACAAACAATTGGACCAGCACGTGGGAGGGGGTGCCTCTGCTTCAAAGTTAGCACTCTGTTGATCCTCAGTTTTGAGTTTGACCAAACTGTATCATCCCCCCCCCCCCCCCCCCCGAATTTTCTGGCTGAGCCCCTGCAACGACACCCTGTATTGTTATGGTTTAAGCATTGTACCGTGCTTGCTATTAAAAAAAACTTGCAGTGTTGAGTTTTATGAGTTATCAATTATTAATGATTATATAGACAGCACCTTTTTATATTTGTCGCACATGCACGAAAATTGAGATTTTTCATGTCTTTTAGAATTCAGAGGTGCATGTAAAAAAATCAGAGAGATTCGCCTCTTAGATTCGGTGTAATGAGGTCGACAAGTTGTCTATTTGGTGTTGTCCGAACTATAGCCCGTTCACTTTCGTCTGACCGCGGTTAAAACGGGATAAAAACAAATTGCTGTATTTAATCTTTCTGGGTCTTTGCATGCGAGTTTAAAAGTTAAGCGACCAACAGAATCTAAAAAAGCCCATTCATAAAAGTCACTGCAGACAAATGTTCCGACACATTTTTTTTTTTTTTGGTGTTAATATAAGCCTAATGCGTGTCAAAAAATAATAGGGGATGATTTACAGCATACACCTAAAACATTTTAAAGCTGACACATTTCCCCCAACACCGCACTTTAACGTACGCTTAAGAAACACGATTCAAGAGATGGGGTGAGTATTTTCGAGACTCACGTGGAGCACGTGGAGACGTCAAGACAGCCGGGGGGATGAAATCGACAAGCTTGCACTGAAATGTGCGGGCAGGGCGGTGTCGCTGTCTCAAAATAAGCAATTTGCAGGCAAGGCTACTGTAAGTAATTTATTTTAGTGATCCTGTGTATGCATCCAAAGAACAGTTTTTAATATAGGGCCCAAAGAGAAAAACTTTTGTTATCACAGGGTCAAGATTTTTTTTTAAATCTTGTTTTGGAGTTGACCTGCAGAAGTGTCATGCAAAGTTTCGTGGGTATAGGTAAACTTCTCAATGAGCAAGAATTCCCTTTACGGGGTCAGACGAAAGTGAACAAGCTATAGAATCCCCATTATACCTCTTTGTTTAAAGTGACCCAAATAATAATGATGGATAACATTTGTATAGCGCAAATCCCCGCTCAACAGCAAGCTCTATGCGCTTTATTATCCCAGCAGAACCGAAAGCTTTCTGAAACAATGTCATCTTCCTGGGAAGCATACAGTGCAAGCGGCCATTTATATTCGCTAAAGCTAAAACACTAACATACTGACAAGATCTTTTGCTCTCTATGGTCGGGTACCCATTCCCTCCTGGGTGAAGTGAGGAAAATTCGTGTAAAGTGCCTTCCCAAGGAAATAACGTCAAACCCTCAAACCCGCAACCTCACGATTACGAGTCTGGTAGCCTAATCACTAGGCCACCGACAGTCCCAAAAACTGTCAGACCCAAAAACAGTGCATTGTTGAAAGACCAGAAGGCACACCCTTAATCAATTAAACAGCTTCACCCACTAACTCTGTTGGAAAACTAGATGATGTGTGAAAGTAAGCCATGACTGTGACAGTTAATGCTGTGTCCTTTGTTTGAAATCTCGTTCCTCCAGTCTATATAAACCATTTTTCAATCTGTCCAGGTATGTCTTCTGCTACACGTGCATCAACGAGCACGTGAAACGCCACCGCTGTTGTCCCATCACTGGATTCCCAGCTACAGACGAACAGCTTGTGAAAATCTACGAGCAGCAGTTGTAGCAGAGAGTTCTTGAGGTTCCTTGTAACACCGGTGCTTTGTTTTGTGGCATGTCCATGGACAGATGAACTGGCTATACTTGCCATTGTTGATGAGTCAGATAACAGTCATGTGCTTCTCAGGAGTTTTTATTGTAAATCAGAAAATGTTTTTTTAAGATGATAATAAATTATTAAGAATTTGTTAACATTGATTTGTTGCCTTTTCTTTTCATGCCTTGTGTCGTTTTCGTGTAGTGAAAGGTTAAGATTATTTATTTAAGGAAAATAATTTTCCAGAATAAAATATGTCCTGCGAATTAATTTTTAATGGGCTTGTCATGGCAAGGTGTGGTAGTTCATTGCTGGACGTGAAAGCATCCCTGACCACAAAATACTTGAGGTGAAAGCTGTTCTACTTATTTTGTTAAATAAAGCTGAGAGGGAAATGTTGGACATCTTTCCCCTTTGACTGATGAGGGTCGGGCTTTTATCAGTATTATCACCACAGTGCTTACAACTTCCTTAATTCCTATGTATTGGCCGTGTCTCGTCTTTAGAGCGTAGTATCAAGGAGGTAAAGATCTGAAGGGATAGAAGTAGGCCTAGTTATTGAGCAATCTACTCTCTCTCTGTCTTTTTTGTTTCAGTACCGGTAAATGTTTTACGGCGATCGCAACTGCATAAGGTCATATGAGCGTGCAGGACGCATTTAACAGTTTCAGTTTGGTTGGAATTAATTATGAATTTTGTGCAGGGGAGGGAGGGGGGGGAGACTTCTCTTATCGATTTTGGACCACCCAGAGATCTTTAATGTGAGCAACTCAATGATCCACTGCAACGTTTTCCAGAAGAGCTTTAAAGCAACAGCGAAAAGTATCCACTCGATGAAGACCAGAGGGTTCTTGTGATTTGAGGCACTTTACACCATCGCATGAAAGGGGTTTGGGGGGGGGGGGATAGGTGCTGTTTGTGATAATGTGAGAGAAGGAGAAAAAGAGGGACAAAAGAGAGAGGCAAAGAGATGGAGGGAGCCAGGGAGAGAGAGCCCGTGCTGGCCTTGACAGGCAGACTTTTTTAAATCGAGCACAGGTACCTCAGTCTTTCTGGTTGACCCTGACAGGCAGGTTAAATCCCACCTTCTTAATGGCCTGAAGTGTGTCACTTTTGCTGGCAAAACACTGGCTTTTAACCCGATCCGTACGTCATGTTTTACTATCGTATCTACTCGTATACGACGTGGGGCACTCTGTACCACGACTTTCCAAAGAGGAAATTTACTCGTTAATCCGAACCGTAAGCTTTGTATAGCAGTCTGTCAAAATTATTTTTTTGAGAAATACTGAAAGTTTCAAAGAGATTGCACTAGAAGCATTCTAAAATGTGAAGAATACAACCCCCGGGGTACAAAATGACCCCAAGGCGTACGGATACGGATAAAATAAATCAATGAGACTTCGTGGCCTTGCAATAATTTCTGTAAACAGGTGTATAAATGTAGTCAAACCCCGTTATACCGCCTACCTTGGGAAGAGCATGAATTTGGCAGAGCAGTAGGGCTGGAGTCTGCTCGATTAATCGAAGGCTTGCGAGCAAACGGACGGCTCGTGCCAGAGGCTTGCGAGCGGGCTTGAGTCTTGCCCCCTACCGGAGTTGCTACTCGTGGACGGCGGACGGGCTTACTGATTTGTGTCGTGACGTCACAAACTTTTGTTTACTGAGCGCGCGATACTTCTGCCCGCGTGCCGCACGCTGACAAGCCCTTAAAAAACCCTCACACTTCCAGCGATGGCTCTGTTTGGGGAGGGGAGGGGGTGGTATGGCTGGGAAAGTGAGAGGTGTTCGCCACCCCGCGCTTTCCGTAGAACCCACCCCTCCCCTTACGCCTCCTGGTTTGACAGGGTTTTATTTGTCTTGTTT
>NW_004797387.1:1345256-1348244 GCF_000002075.1 Aplysia californica
GGGGGGGGGCGATTGCACGTAAATGTGTGTGAGAGAGAGAGGAGGTGGGACGTGCATCTGTATGTGTGTATTAAAGTGTGTGTTTGTACGGGATGGGAGTGTCGTGTCCCTGTGTGTGTTCTTTGTGTATGTGTTTATCGTTGTGAGAGATCAGAAGCACAAATGAGAATGAGTGTGTGAGTGTGAGTTCGATTCATATGAGAGCTAGAGAAAGTGTTGGAGAAAGAGACAGGGTGCATTTTATGTACCTGCGTGGGAGATAGATTATAGAACGAAAGAGAGAGAGAGAGAGTGTGTGTGTATGTGTGCGTGTATGTATGTGCTTCGTGCGTGTGTGTTTGTGTTTGTGTATGTCTGTGTGTGTGAGAGAGAGAGAGTGCTAGACAGAGAGACAGGAAGAGAAAGCAAGTAGGTTTGTGTTTGTTTATGTGCTTTTTGTTCTGCTGTTCTGCTCTATTCAAGCTAATGCTTTACTTTATAGACCGTTCATAAAATTAATTAAAACAATTTGGTGTAGAGGTGGCTTTCGATTTACAACGTAGAGACGGACTGTTGTTGTTACGACCTTGCCTGAAAGTAGAGCCAATCTCGAGTGGGAAACACCACCCTAGCAGAATGGCAGAATTGAGCACCTTCGTCTTCCTGCCGTTTTCTAGTTGCATCACACCTAGCCCTGGTGCGATGCAACTTATGTTTAGTAAAACGGTAAATGTTTGTTTGCTTGTTTGTTTTGTTTTGTTTTGTTTTTGTTCTTGATTAATTGTTGGGGGGATGGGTGTTGTTGTTTTTGGCTTTTTTAAAGCTTTTTTTCGGGTTTGTTAGTGTTTTATTTATTTTGTTTTGTTTTGTTTGGAGGAACTGTTCATGACTCTTTGCACTTATCAGAAATATTCTTTACAACAGATTCCCGGCCCAAGTTAAAACAGCATTGCAAACACGTTAAACCCTACAATGCAATAACCCAAATAGCCTTCGAAAATCCAAGCTCTTGGGACAGAAAGCATGCAGTGTTGTAGCTCTTTGCTGAAAAGCATCACTGACCACAAACTACATGAGCTGAATGTTGTTCTATTTATGAGAATTTATTAACGACGTAGAGATGGACTGTTGTTGCTCCTGTGAATGCTGAGCCGTCGATATAGACATGTATCCAGTCATCTGAATAGCTGTCGTTTGTTTGATGTGATGCAAGCTTCAACGTCACTGGGTCTGAAGATTGTGTCTCTGAAAGATGTTGTAATGATAGGTTTTTCCATAGAAAAGTGGGAAGGGATCTTCTGGTTGACTCTTGGACGCCTTTCTCTTCTGACTGATGAGAGGCAAGGACATATTTTTATCAGTATTATCACAGTGCTTACAACTTCCTTCATTCCTAACGTAGCGTATTGACCGTGTCTCGTCTTTAGAGCATATCACGGAGGTAAAGATCTGAAGATCTTTACAAGAAAGAAGGCAGAGACGATACACCTATAAATGCGATCAAAAATACGTGGCGCAACTTATCCTCAAATATCTCTTTATCGGATGAATCACTGTCACCCATACTTTGCACCGCAGTTTGTATCAATTTTTCTTAACATAATCATATTTTCCCACAACAATTGAGGCTACATTTTAAAAAAAAACGTTTCTTCCTAAATCTATATAAAATAAAATAAATCTTCGTCACGCTGACGACCTTATTGTGTTGCAAGTGCCGTAAAACTCCTACTAAAAAAATACACTTTGCCTACGTATATATGGCCTACGTCACAGCTCATCAATGAGACTTTTTAGTGGCAAAACTTGTTACAAGAAATTAATTTTATAGTGAACACTTTTTTGCACTAAAGGTTCTCAAAACATGCGTTCAATAACCATAATGTAGCGATTAGGAAAAAATGACGGACTTGCGATAATAATAATAATAATAATAATAATAATAATAATAATAATAATAATAATAATATATATCCCAGCTGTAAACTTTTTAAAATCTGTGTAGAAACCATCGACTGGGATTTTTAATTAGTATTTATGAAGGAATTTTCTAGAGTACAGTGTACAGGTGTTTGAAAAAATTTTCATCAGTAAAGACAAATTAATATAAATCATCGCAAAACCCTTAACATCACAAGACGAGACAGGCAGAGAAAGTAAAGAAGTAAGAGCAGCTATCGGCACTGAGTCCTGCCTGCTTTATAATAGAAAGACACAGGATAAAATGGTTTGGCCACCAGTTACGCAAGTCACCTGGCCAGCCAGCCTCGAGAGCCTACAACACCAAGCACTCAGGCTATAAAGGAAGAGGAAGGCCACGCAAAAGGTAGATCGAGGGTGTCAAGGAAACCCTAAAAAAACATAACATCACAACTGAAAGAGCTGTGGAGCTGGCCTACCATAGAAAACTGCATCTCCCCTCGACGCTTAACGGCAGAAGAGGGTGAAAAAGTAAAAGTAAGTAAGTAATATAAGTCATCGTGCAAACGTCGGAGAATCTATGTTCAATAGTTAAGGAGATATTTGACAATAAATTGCGCCAGACTATTTTGACTGGACCCGAAGTAGGTCTATATTATCACACCTACGTTTGTGGTGGAGCAGTCAGGCGCTTCGCCACCGCACCCAGAACACCTGAGGTCGATTCACCTGGGGCCAGAACGTCATGACGTATCTCGGTCTGTCTATTGGGACGTTGTGTCCACCCCCACCCCCCCTGTCTGCTCGGGATGGCCCTTCTTCTAATTTATTTACATTGTGTCAATAGCAGTGTTAAGACACAAACATTTTACATAATATTTTTGGTAATTTTTTGGGGGGTTTTCGGGAGTTGTTAGTTTGTTTTGTTTTGTTTTTGTATTTCGTTGATAGAATCTTCCCTATAGTTAAACAAATACTTTTTTAAAGGCCTATTGCTGACATACTGATTAATGGCAAAGATGTCGGTGAGAGCTGCTTCACAGTGAGAGTAATTTTTTTCTCTAATGTTTACTGTCACCCTCCCCCCCC
>NW_004797387.1:1348718-1353239 GCF_000002075.1 Aplysia californica
TGTTTTGTTGTTGTTGGTTGTTTTTGTTTTGTTTTGGGGATTTTTTTTTGGTTTTTGTTCTTGTTTTTTGTTGTGTTTTTTTATTGTTGGTTTGTTTAAATAATCTGGTTGTAACAATTATTGTTTTAACCAATCCCTTCTTATTTTTCTTCTTTCTTTTCGTGTTTGGCATTGTTCGACTATTCAATCGGCATCGTTCATCGTGCCTCCTTGATTCTAGGTAGAATAGGGCCTACAACAAAACAGTAGGAGTAGTCTTCATCATCATAGTATTAGGATTATTCCTCAGTCCTGCCTACCCCCGGGGAGCTGCCACTGACTGAAGTGTCTCTAGGTCATTCTCAAAGGGGGGACCTTTCTCCTTCATGTACAGTAGAATTGTAAATGGGCAGATTCATCAATGTCACTATCATAACAGTGCCTGATCTACAACAGGGAACTGCTGCTTTTTCTTTCCTGATCCTTACTGTTGTCATTTTTCCTCTACTTCTTTTGATTGCTTGTCACGCTCTTGTGACCCGCTATTTCCAGGGTGCCTTGAAAGTTAAAACAGACTTTGTGCTGTCGAAGCTAGAGAGGTGAGCAGAGTAAGCCTGATTCCCTGTAAAGACTTCTCTGTTGACATCCACCCCTTGGCGCTCATATGACCTTATGCAGTTGCGAGTGCCGTAAAACCTCTACTAAATAAAAAGAAAATAAGTCCAGCCAAACGTTTGGGATTAAGTTTTGATAAAGAAAGGGAAGAGTCAATTTAGATTATGCATGGGTTTAGCGCCCATTTTTAACGACTATAATATAAGAGTGATGATGATAATGATGATGACGATTTCTTTTTTTTGGTTTTTGTTTTTGTTTCCTTAATGGGCCAGACGGACTCCACGAAGAAATCTTCGAGCGAGAGAGAGGCTCTTTTTCGGCTCCATTGTCAATATGCTTAGCGGCACCTCCACTCGTCCAAAGAACTCCATTCGAATTGCCATTGTTCCTGGACATTCAAACATATGTTTGGCATCCTCCTTTTCATGGCCGCTTCTTCGGCAACATGGGCTGAGCTCTTCATTTACAAAGTTCTTATACCATCTTAAACTCCAATGATGGTCCGACCGCAGTCTCGCTAGCTCAACCTGGTCCCAGCGACATGTGATAGATTTTTGTTCCCGCTTATAGGAGTACCCAAAATACACTTCTTCCAGGGAAGCTCTGATGATGATGATGATGATGATGATGATGATGATGATGATGATGATGATGATGGCAGTTTTTGTGCCAGTCCTGAGTGAGCTCTTTACACTTTGTGTGACCAATCAAACTTTATCTGGGGGCTTTCGTGGCCGAGAGCCATTCAAAGGTCCCGGGTTCGAATCCGGGTAGCGACCGAAAAATATTCTTCTCTAAAAGTGTCTCCTTTCACCTCCTTTCCTGCTCTCTGTCATTGTTTTATCGTCTGCTTTCGTCTCCACTTTCTGCCCCCACCTCCTCACCTCCTTTGCCCCCTCCTCTGGGCTCCTGACACTTTCTGTAGCCTTTCTACTGCTACTCCTTGGCTCCTTCTTACTGCTGTCTTTCAGCCAGACCCCTGATCTTCTTGTAGGAATGATTTACACCTAGCATTCTCGGACAAGGGTGAAAAAAATTTCGGAAATCTAGTTCATGCTTATGTCAAACCAATTGCGAAAGAAATTGTGGAAAATAATCACGCACTCTCCCAAGTGCTACAAGTAGGCAGGAATCATCAAACCCATCACGTTCATGAGACAACATGATACTCCATGATACAAGGTATAACCACTCAATCACAACAACCTGATCTTGGTGTGCACAAGGCAAGAACGATAAATCTTCACTAAGACAAAGATAGTACATAACAAGATGGGCCACTCAGCCAAAAAAGTGTCCGCAGGAAGTTCGCTCTTTGCTTCAGATGGCGCTGCAATCTGTTTTGAAGTTCTCTTTCGTTTTTTTCAGAAGAAGAATAGGAATAGCACCTCCTTGTGTGCGCAGATCGACTGCTGTTCATCAGCAGTTCGGGTTCGTTCAGTGTGGAGTTTTAGTTTTGTTGGTTTTTTTATGACCTCTCGCCTTTCATTCTAAAGTCAAATTAAATGAAGAATACAATCACCCTTTCCTCCGGAAGACGTTTTTTGTCAGCGTAACCATTTTAAAAAAGCGTTTTTCCGAAATTTATTTAAAAACTTGCTAGTTTCACTTTGATTTTTTAAACTCAAGTAGGGTTACTCTGTTCGCAAAGGGTGCGCTTTTGCGAAGAGGGCGCCACCGAATTTTGAGGACACTTTTTTAATTGGCTCAAAGTCGAAGAGAGAAGTGGCCCCTCTTGTTATGTAGACTCTTTGACTAAGACAAAGATAGTACAAGACAAGATGGGCCACTCAGCCTAAAAAGTGTCCGCAGGAAGTATGCTCTTTGCTTCAGATGGCGCTGCAGTCTGTTTTGAAGCTCTCTTTCGTTTTTCCAGAGGAAGAATAGGAATAGCACCTCCTTGCGTGCGCAGATCGACTGCTGTTCATCAGCAGTTCGTGTACGTTCAGTGCGGAGTTTTAGGGGTTTTTTTTATTTTAATGACCTCTCGCCCTTCATTCTAAAGTCAAATTAAACGAAGAAAACGAACTCCTTTTCCTCTGGAAGAGGTTTTTTGTCAGCGTAACCATTTTTAAAAAGCGTTCTTCCGAAATTTATCCCAAAACTTGCTAGTTTCACTTTGATTTTTAAAAACTCAAGTAGGGTAACTCTGTTCGCAAAGAGTGCGCTTTTGTGAAGAGGGCGCCACCAAATTTTGAGGACACTTTTTTAATAGGCTCAAAGAGAGAAGTGGCCCATCTTGTCTTGTACTATCTTTGACTAAGATGTGTAGTCGATTACTCAGTTATTCGAGCACTGCTCGCCCCCAAAGCGTCTACATAACAAGAGGGGCCACTTCTCTCTTTGAGCCAATTTAAAAAATGTCCTCAAAATTCGGTGGCGCCCTCTTTCGCAAATGCGCACCCTTTGCGAACAGAGTTACCCTACTTGAGTTTGAAAAATCAAAGTGAAACTAGCAAGTTTTTGAATAAATTTCGGAAGAACGCTTTTTTAAAATGGTTACGCTGACAAAAAACCTCTTCCGGAGGAAAGGGTTATTGTTTTCTTCGTTTAATTTGACTTTAGAATGAAAAGCGAGAGGTCATTAAAATTTTTAAAACCCTAAAAACTCCACACTGAACGTACAACACATGGCCTGCCTGCGAAAGTGCACAAGGCAAAAATCATAAATCTACATATCTCTATATCTTTGACACATCTTCAATAGGATGAATAGTTGATAGCTCGGTTAATTATGACACCAACTCTTCGAGAGAAATACACACTAATCCGATTCGGTTGTTAGGAACCACATTAGCAGAGTTCGTACCTAACTACAGCACAGCGGCCGGGAGGGGGGGGGGGGCGGAGTCTACTTCTATCTTTACAGGAAAGATCATTACAGATACATATGCAAAAGCCTTTTTGGGGGATGGGGGGAGAGGGGGAGAAAGAGTGAGAGAAAAAAGGGGGGGGGGGCGTGAGGCAGAGAGACAAATGAGGGATGGAAGTGACCCGGTGACGTTTCTTAGCTTTCATCTGTCAAACCAAACCCTCACTCACCATGTTGGCCTTGTAACAAGTTATCTGACTACAAAGCGAAGCCCTTAGTTTCCTTTCTGGGCGGAATCTTTTAAGTTTTTACCTGCTGAAAATTTTCAGTGAGTGTTTTGATGGAAGTGTACAAAGGCTAAGGCGAACTACTTATTCACTTACGAAAGACTTTTTCTACAGCCCGAGTCTCATCGGCGAACCCCATTTAGAACACAGATACCACCCCATAATGAACCGAAATGTATCTAAAGGAGCCAATGAACACAACCAAGCGGCAGGTTGTCTGCTTCTTTCCTCTGTGGGTTCTGACTGTCTGTCTAAATTTTCAAATTATGATCGTCATCGGATTGATGGGCTTCCTTTTACTCAAATAAAACAAAACTTCATCAAATTACTTCTACTTTCTGCTCAGTTCTTTGCTCCTACTTGTCTTTTAAACAGGCAATCCGTCTGTCTGTCTGTCTGTCTGTCTGTCTGCTTACCTGTCTGTCTGTCTGTCTGTCTGTCTGTCTGTCTGTCTGTCTGTCTGTCTGTCTGTCCGTCTGTCTGTCTGTGTTGCTCTCTCCCAACACAAATTGGTACCTACTCCACAAGTCACACTGTGATTTTCCCTCCTCAAAACAACGGTCAAGGTGAGCAAACGGAAGTAACATTCCTGCGGCTAACGGCGGCCACGAACGAGCGGTGTTACAGCTGGGATTCTCATCACACTCGGCGCCGGCGCCCCGTGGAAAGATATGCAATGAAAGCTTGGTGAAATCACTACTTACGGTTAGATCTAATGGTTTGATCTCCGCACTATCTTGTAAGTTGTAGTTGTCATTGTTGTTGTTATTGCTCTTCTTCTTCTTCTTCTTCTTCTTCTTCTTCTTCTTCTTCTTCTTCTTCTTC
>NW_004797387.1:1354861-1356551 GCF_000002075.1 Aplysia californica
TCCTCCTCCTCCTCCTCCTCCTCCTCGTCCTCCTCCCCCTTCTCCTCCTTCTTCTTCTTCTTGAAAAGCTCATCTTCTGTTTCAAGAGACACGCTCCTCAGTTGCTTTTTTAAGTAAAGGCTA
Source organism: Aplysia californica (assembly GCF_000002075.1). NCBI lineage: Eukaryota > Metazoa > Mollusca > Gastropoda > Aplysiida > Aplysiidae > Aplysia > Aplysia californica. The sequence goes on from NW_004797387.1 coordinate 1,354,985, forward strand.
TTCCGTTTGTGTCGCTAACTGTATGCAAATGTCACAGTGTCCACTTTTACACCGGATTTGGGCTAATTTCTTTTCATAGCTATTATTTTAGCGGTGTGATAAAAAAAATTGCTAAACACTATAGAGGGCTTTAAATAGTACCACCGCCTCTCGCACTAAATGAAACCGAAAGCGTTTTTCCATAGGAAATATCCCAGTGAAATTTAATGGAAAAGAGTGCGCCATCGTGCAAAGTTACAAGACTTGGGTGGTCCCCGGAATAATATATAAAAACGCCACAATTCCGTTTCGTGTCCATCTTGCAGCTGAGGCTTAGATCCAGAATAAAACATGGAACCCGCATTGAAACGTCGAACTTCGAAGTGACCTATTCGTGAAAAGTACAAAGAGATACTCAGGTCAAAATCTTGATGTACCTGGTATATACAGCTATATGACGCGGAAGTAACTATTTATTTAGTTATGCTTGTGTTAGTAGTGTATCTGACCCCCCCCCCCCCACACACACACACACCTGGGCGCTCCAAATGTTCTTAATTATGTTGATATGGGCGGGAAAAAAACGACTACTTTAAAATATGTTTATCCCGTCTTGTCGACGCTGATTTCAAAAATGTAATTACTTTTTGTTTACCGTGAAACACCAGTCAGGTGACGTCACGCAAACCGCTCAACCCGAGTTCGCGACGGCGAAATGGCATTGAGAGTTCGCGACCTCAGTGCTTTCCTGTCGCATCTCCATTTTTAATAACAGTGAAAACAGTTCACAAAAAAAGTTAAGAGTGAGCTTTAGAAGAAGTCACATTTTCACTGTTAAAAAATGGAGACACGACAAGACAGCACTGAGGTCGCGAGTTGACAGCGAGACGCCCTTCCCAGTTTTGCGGTGTAATAAGAATGTAGTTTGGATTCCGATAAAGCCGACAACTCCGATCCGAGCTTAAAGCCGCCTGCAGTCTGCTAGCTCTATGTGGGGCAAGTTGGAAATCATAAGGGAGTTTTTATACCTGAAATCGGCGTTTGCTATGTTTTCGACCTTAGGTCGTAAGAGCGCACGGGACACATTCAACTTTTTCAGTTGGTAGAAAATTTTGAATTTTGCCCAGGGGGCGGCCGAAGCCTACTCTTATCGATTTTAGACCACCACGGGATCTTTTCTTCTCTAAAGTTTTCTCCTTTCACTTCCTTTCCGGCTCTCTAACAATGTTCTGTCGTCTGCTTTCGTCTCCTATTTCTACCCCCACCCCCTCACATCATTTGCCCTCCATACTCTTTCTGCAGCCTTTCTACTGCTACTTCTTGGCTCCCTCTTACTGCTGTCTTTCAGCCACACCCCTGATCATATGGTAGGTACGATCTACACCCAGCCTTCTCGGATAAGGGAGAAAAATTTCTTATGCAAGTTGCTCACATTAAAGATCCCTTCGTGATCCAAAATCGAAAAGAGTTGTCTTCGGGCCCCACTTGAGCAAAATTCAAAATTTCATATCAACTGAAAACGTTTATTGTGTCCCGCGCGCTCATATGACCGTATGCAGTTGTGAGTGCATATAACACTTGTCCCCCC
>NW_004797387.1:1356651-1357897 GCF_000002075.1 Aplysia californica
CCCCCCCCCCCCTAAAAATGTTCTAAGCCCAGAATGCAGAATTTGTCACTAAACGAATTAGCATATTTCATTCTTTTAACAAGTGCCCCTAATCTGTATATCTTTTCTTGTTATTTTTAACATTTAGACTTTGAATTTTGACAACGCACTTCAGGAGCACATGCAACCAATACCCGGAAACTGCAATTTTCAAAAATTCAAAGTTTTTGGGCTTAGCTAATTTGAACAGCTGGCCGACAATATGCGGCTTCATGAATTAGAAATGCTGAAACCAAAAGAAGCCCTAAAGCTTCACATATCCACTTGAGAAAATTAAGCTTTCAAATGCTTTTAAAATATGACATTCTCTTCCAAGACAAAATTGGTCTCATCGGTCATAGCAGAAGTCACAACTCATTTTAATTCCCATTCCTTCAGGGGTTTTTTTGTGTCTTAAACAGTTTGTCAAACACTGACAGACGAACTCTTACTACACCTTTGCAAAAACACTTGCTACCACACAGGGCTCGTCGGTTCAATGTTATTAAATACGTTTTATTCTCTATTCATTGATCAAAACAGGAGGATGTGCAGTTGTTGTGGGGTTTTCTTTTTCAAGGGACCTGTTATAACTACGGGATTTCCTGTCTCCCCCTGCAGGTTACTATCCTTCCACCCACAACCCACCCCCTAGCGCGTTCAGAAATCTCCCCACCTCCTTGCAACACCCCCTCCTCTTCCCTCAGTGACGCCTGTTAGCAACACTTTAAAGGGTACAAGGGAAAGACAAGGGCAGTCACATTTAGAAGTGTTTACTCGCCTGTCGTGTCTCGCCTAAGTGCCCCACTGCTGAGTCACTCAATATCAAGATTGAAAAAAAAAAACTGTGCTACGGGAGGATGTAGGTTGTCAAGCATTAGACTTTTGTTTTTCAAAATGCCAAAACGCGATTTCTATTTGGTGTTTTTTTTCTTAGTACTTCTTCGTTCTCATTTCCCTGTCTCCGGGCTCTTTTAAGAGTTCTTCGATTACATTTCCTTTTTTTAAGGCATGATGCGGGGGAAATTTTCCCTTACACCTAATGAACACACTCTAGATATGCAAAAATACTACACAAATTAGATGCTGTACGTGTTGGATTATATAGCCACATGTATCACCACAAGTAACACCCCCCAATATACACACCAAACAGGTGAACAACACCAGCATAACTTTGCTTTTAAAAACATCAGCGCAAAAGCCAAGAGTGGCACTGTGTCCACGC
>NW_004797387.1:1358727-1360062 GCF_000002075.1 Aplysia californica
TTCTTCTTCTTCTTCTTCTTCTTCTTCTTCTTCTTCTTCTTCTTCTTCTTCTTCTTCTTCTTCTTCTTCTTCTTCTTCTTCTTCATCCGGTAGTTGCAAGTTACTTCTTGGACCTACCTGCAATAAACCACCCCGTCTCTTGCCATTCTGCCTGCCTAAGTTATTTTGGTTCCAAGCAGATTTTTTATCTTCTGTTAGACCTCCAACTTCATCTTCTCTGTCTACCTTTGATTCCAGAATGTGTTTCTCATGTAAATCGTGGCGTTTATTTTGCCCGATGTAGTTTAATTTCAATTTTTCTACGCCCTTGGGGAGTGTTAACGTTTCTATTTGGGGGTTTTTTTTCTTAGTTCTTCGTTCTCATTTCCCTGTCTCCGGGCTCTTTTAAAAGTTCTTCGATTACATTTCCTTTTTTTAAAGCATGATGCGGGGGAAATTTTCAAATTCGTTAAGAAGAAGAAACTAAGCTTGCCAATGCTTCACATCTATATATTAATATAGCTGTGGGGAACATGATACATCTTAGAATTCCTATTTTTGCATATTATTTGCGTTGTTTTTTCCAGAAACACGTCATCGTTATAAGTTTTGATGTTTTGATTGTCATTTTTCCTTTTAATCTCTATTACGACATCAACAGAAAAACAACATGTGTTGTGTCTGTCTCTTGTTCTCATTTGCGCATTATGCGTGTAATGTGTATAGATCTATGTACGTGATTAGGTGCGAGTGTGCATGTGTGTGTGTGCAGTGTATGTGTGCTGTGTATGTGTGCAGTGTGTGTGTGCAGTGTGTGTGTAGTGTGTGTGTGTGTGTGTGTGTGTGTGTGTGTGTGTATGTGTGTGTGTATTCGTATCGTGTATTTATGCGCATGTGCGTCTGTTCGTACGGCCATAAAACAATTACAGAACAATGACATTTGAAAGATTTTCAGAACTTGTACCAGGTTTTCCTAAGGCGATGTGATATGCATTGAGTACTGTATGGTGAAACACGTCATTACAAATTAACGTTTCTCTATTTTTGTCCATCCCGATATCGAGAATACAATACAGACAGGATGTATGTAATTAACACAAGACACGCTTCATTGAAAATAGTGTCTGAAAGTGATCAATGGATCCCGAAATACAAAAAGCCCCCTTCTCTCTTTTTTACACACACACACACACACACACACACATACACACGCATGCACGCGCACGCACGCACACACACACACACACACACACACACATATACATAGACCCTTTCCCAAGTCTTCAAAAATTATTATTGATATGTGCTACCCCAGGCCCTTGAGTGCGGTACCCAGCTTCACCTGATGTAAATGCA
>NW_004797387.1:1363120-1364937 GCF_000002075.1 Aplysia californica
CTTCTTCTTCTTCTCCTTCTTCTTCTTCTTCTTCTCCTCCTCCTCCTCCTCCTCCTCCTCCTCCATCGGCACAGCTTAACATTAGGCCACTTTCGACGCAGCGTAACGTAATACGGCTTTGCCTGGTCCTGGTGACAGGGACGAATGAAAACATCGCGTGATGAAGGTTATCATTGGCCGTTGTCTTCCCGGCAATAGAGGTTATAACCTCATAGCAGTGCTTGTCAGCCGTTTTGATAGTTAGCGCCCACTTTTTCACTTTCAAGAGGAGAAAATTTTGGTACCGTCCACTTACATAGATCTAGATCTATTATATCATTTCGTAGCAGGGCATAGAATAACACGATTTGTCACTACAGGGCTATGCTCACGGCGCAATAGAATTACAAACTCGCCCACTATAGCCTGTTCGTTTTCGTCTGACCGCGTTAAAAAAAATTAAATCTTTGAAGAATTCATCCATGCCCACGCAATCTTGCATGGCACTTCTGCAGACCAGCGACCAAACAAAAATATTTTCCCCAAAAAAATCTTGACCCAGTAATAACAAAAGTTTTTCTCTTTGGGACCTATAACCGCTCTTTGGGGGCATACACAGGATCACTGAAATAAATGACTTACAGTAACCTTTACAGTAGCCTTGCCTTCAAATTGCTAATTTTGAGACCGCGACACTGCTTTGCCCCCACATTTCAGTGTACTGTAACTGTAAGCTTGTCGATTACTTGGAATTACTTGGACCCAGAGCTAGAATCGTAGCAGGCGGCACATGTCCATAGCTGCTCATCTCTCCTTTCCAGCGTCCACCCCAGGGTCTTCCTGCTAATTGTCTCCATGAGGAGCTGGTATGAGACACGCCTGACCACTCCTCGGAGCAAATATTTTTCCTCTGTGCCCTCCTCCTTCCCCCAACACACTTTTCTTTTATTGTGCTGAGTGTGCGGGAGTCGGTCTCCTCTTGGTCGTGAAGGCTCTCCTTGCATCTGGCGATTTTATCCCTCGAATGTCTAGACATCTCCATGTGCTCCACGTGAGTCTCGAAAAATACTCACCCCTTCTCTTGAATCGTATTTCTAAGGCCAACGTTAAAGAGAGGTGTTGAGAAAAATTTGTCAACTTTTCAAAGTTTTAGGTGTTTGCTGTAAATCCCATATTATATTTTTGACCCGCTTTAGGCTTACATAAATGAAAAAGTGTTGGAACCTTAATTTGCTGTGACTTTCATGAATGGGCTTTTAGATTCCGGTGGTCTCTTAAATTTTAGACCCGCATGCAAAGTTCCAGAAAGATTAAACAGAGCGATTTGTTTTATCCCGTTTTAATCGCGGTCAGACAGAAGGGAAAGAGCTATAGTGGACGACACCGCCCTGGCTGGCCAGCCCAGCAGCTTGTCTAAAATATATTGTCAATTGAAAAAAGAAGTGTGGGGGGGGGGGGGTTAAGGTATTCGGGTATGGTGATAATGAGGAAAGAGGGGGAGGGAGTGGTGAGCATTGCTCCAGCATGTTTATGCTTTCACTTCTCATCTTAACTATATCAAGTGTGTCACTTTCTTGTGAGGTTGAGGCTAAATGGCCTCTGGTAGTACTCCATTCTGTGCGGTGTACCTTGGAGTCAAATAATGGAGTTGTCGGTTTTCGTCTAGCTGTACATGTATGTCAGTTGAAGGTAAACTTTTCCTCCAGTACCACCCTTCTGATACCTATCTTGTTGATCGATACCGGAGATTGCCAACACGACTGAAGCAAAATGTCCTCTCTCTCTCTCTCTCTCTCTCTCTCTCTCTCTCTCTCTCTCTCTCTCTCTCTCTCTCTCTC
>NW_004797387.1:1365634-1367046 GCF_000002075.1 Aplysia californica
GCTCTCTCAAGTTGAGGAAGTGTCTGGGGCTGGGGTTGTCGCATGTTTTTCAACTCCCCTCTTGTTAGTCTTGCCGTTTTGAAACGATTCCGTAGATGCGACAGGCGTATAAAAAGATCCTCTCTCGGAGTAGTTTTTCTTCTCCCACGTTGGCGGTGTCGATCCTTTCCTGATTTTGTTGTTTCTCGCGATCCATTGTTGTGTACACAGTTTTTCGTGTTACATTAAAATGTCTCGCAGCAGTGGATACTGAGGCACCCCTGCGGATCATTCCAACGAGCTGATTTCGCACATTTTCTCCTACGGCGTGACATCATGAAACGTAGACAAGACAAGTTTTATCACTGGCGAATTGTTACAAAAATGACAAAGCTTTGATGCGTGCTTCTTTTTAAAACAAATCATTGCCGTATCATGATCAATTTTTAAAAAACACGAAACATGTAACACGCATGCAGATACAAAAACACTAGCGCGTTCAGAAATCTGAAAACAGCTCACCAGTGACAGGTATATCACGTAATCAGTGTGTAAATTTGAAAGTAATTGGTGGCACTGATTTTGTTTTATTGAGCTTCAAAATGTGTATACTTAAAAATGTGACAGAGTATATATGCCTGTTTATGCATTCTGGCGTAGTTCTAGCTCACTGAGGAACGCACTGCTTAATTCGGTTTGGAGCCAAATGAAGGATAAAGGGAAAAGGCGTCGCGCGTACTCCACTTAAGCGACACTTCATTATGGCGCCCATGGCGCGCATGCTTCTCAGATAATAAGTTTAATAGACAACAAAGAGCGGTAACCATCACAGTGCACGGTCTGAGATACATGTATTATAATAATTCAAATCTGTAGGGACAAATCATTGGCATTTGCAATGAGTGTGCCACAGTGGTGGAACAGTCAGTAAACTGGAGTTGTTGCCATTCGACTTTACAATTCAATATTCATGATTTACCATTATCCGCAGCTATTCGAAGCATTGCAGAGCCATTCGAATGACGAGTGATTTTTACGGACAACAGATTTTCGTCTCATTTTCTGAACACGTCGTAGAGTTATAATATCTATTAATCATCTAGGTAAACCCAGAAATCTTGACAAAAAAGCATGAGCAACAAAATATGCACCACAATATCTTAAAGAGCTTATTGAGTCATCTTACATACCATCAAGACATTTGAGATCTTGGGATGAGAATCTCATGAAATTGGTCACCATTAAGGGACACTAGTTACAGATGAAGTGAAATTTTTTGTTTGGGCTCTAAATTAAGTATACTTAAGTCTAACAAGCTGGGTGGAAGAATCTTTTCTTCCTATGCCCCAAAAACGTGTAAATTCCCTCCCAGAAGAAAAGCGTGTATCATAACATCGGAGAGAGAGAGAGAGAGAGAGAGAGAGAGAGAGAGT
>NW_004797387.1:1368599-1369710 GCF_000002075.1 Aplysia californica
CTATTTGCAACTTCTCTCTCTCTCTCTCTCTCTCATTCTCTCTCTCTCTCATTCTCTCTCTCTCTCGCATTCTCTGTCTGTTTGTCTGCCTCTTTCTGCCTCTCTCACGTTTCTGCCCGCATACACACACACGCCCGCGGGCATACACACCTACTTTCTTAAACAGATGTACCATTAATGAAATATTCAATGACGAAAGCAAAAATAAAAATCTCTCTTTTCTATACTCCGTACTTGATGCACGAGATTTCAGTAACATGTATGGCAGGATAAAATAATAGATCTACTACTTCCACCACTTGCACCATCTCCCTTGATCATTTAACCCCCAACATCCCCTGCTCAGACATTCCCTGCCTACTTTTACCTCGCATAGTTACCAGCAGAGCTTGCCTACGAGAGGCCCCACGCCCACAATTATGTTGTTCCCCTTGCCGTTCTAGTGCGAGTATAATGGAGAGAAGCAGTTTCCGGCTCTTCGTCTCTCTTCACCACCAAGTGACGTCATACTTTGAAGCCGTGCGACAAGTGGAAATTTTCTAAGCCTGCGTAGGACAGGGCCTTCGAATCTAGCCCAGAGCATAATTTTTGTCAAAACGCTTCTGATGTTATTACTGCTAATTCGATATAAGATAGGTATTTATGTGTGTGCGTGTGGCCCGAGGTTTTCGGGGGGGGGGGGTTGCTTTCAATGCCTAAAGCAATATTCTTAATAAGAAAAGGTTCGTGAGTCCTCCTGTGGGATGCTTTTGCGGGATTCTCTAATAAAGGTAAAATAGGTGCGTTCACCTTCAAAAAACGGGATCGTTTACGGATACGTTCACTCTCAAAATAGGTGCCTACAGTTTCAAAGCAAACGCGTTCATTCGCAGCACAGTTCTGATGTGCTCGCTCTCGAGCTGTCGTGAGCATGGCAATAAATTACACCGTCTTTGGTCCAACCGATGAAAGGAAACTTACCGTAGCTTGTTCACTTTCGTCTGACCGCGTTGAAAAAAGCTAGATCTAGCTTATTTGATAAGTTATCTCTGCCCACGAAACGTTGCATGGCCATCGACCAGAAATTTTTTTCTTTTTTTCTTTTTCTTGTTTTGGGGGGGGGGGGGGGGGG